>NW_019416620.1:287595-456016 GCF_000390285.2 Anoplophora glabripennis | reverse complement strand
TTTATTTAAAAGAAAAAATATTATTCTTCTACGTAACCCACATAAAATATAAGGGAATATAATGTCAAATTAAGTTTACATCGGCAATTTCTGATATTAAATACTGGTTTTTAGTTGACATCGCTAGGAGCATAGGTTTTCAGGAAAAAAAGGACTTAATTTTATATTGTACAGGGTACACCCAATTTTTTTTTCTGTTAAAAAGCTCTCTTTTTTCTAATAAACTTTTATTAGAGACATTTTTGTGTATTATTTCCCGTTTAAAAGTTATAAGCAATATTGTACTAAAGTGTTTAAAAAAAAATACCACTTAAAAATCACATGAACGGTGGGAGGATGAAGTAGTCGTTGGAAAATAATTGAATGTTCGTTGTTTAAAGTGCATAAATGTAGTTAAGAATAAATAAACGGATTAAACTAGATAATTCTTTATTACAGTTAAAACAAAAGATGATGATAACAATAACTAAACATAAAAAAAGAGGCAAACGCTTTCATACTACATACATCTTACAATCTATTCTCTATATGACCTCCTTTCATTTCAAGACATTCCAATCTTCGCCTTTCTTCTTTGTGGGCTGCGTTTATTAACATTTCGCCGTTTAACTCATTACAAGCGTTTGTGATTTTTTCCTTCAAATGATTAATATCTCGCGAATGTGTTTGCAAACCTTATCAATTAAAAGCCCCCTTAAAAAAATAGATGGGTGTTAGATCTGGAGACTTTGCGGGCCACTGAATAAGTCCATTAAGACCAATCCATTTTTCTGGGAAAATGTTATCTGAATATTGCTGCACAAATCTGATCTTGTGGGGTGGAGCCCCGTCGTGCTGAAACCATAGGTTTCCCCTTAGCTGCGAAGGCACATTCTCCAGAAGTCCAGGAAGTTCTTCTTGTAGGTAAATCACGCTGTTCATGAATGTTCATAAAAATAAGGCCTAATTTGCTCCAAAATGGCCTTGGTTTAGGACTAGATTTACAATGTGGGGATTTTCAATAGACTAGTAGTGTTCGTTGCACCTGTTTGGCCAATCATTACTGACAAATCGACTTTCGTCCGTCCAAAGAACGCGGCGAAAAAGGTTCCCATCAAAAGTTTCTACATTTACTACAATTTGAGCTATAAAATTAAGTCTGTTTTCAACGTGACGCTCAAGCAAATACTCTAAATTGTAAATTTTGTACTCATGATACCCATTGGTCTTTAAAATTCGTTGAACGGCTGATTTATCCAAATTCAATTCCTGGCTAGACAGCCGTATAGAATTTCGTGGAATTTGTTGTTTGAGTGTAACAGTCTAGTTGTATTAACATTGTTTCTTACCCTTCGGTCAATTATTTGATTTTTCCGAACACGAAAACGCATCTTCATTTCGTCGCAAGGTCGCCTCCAATCTTGTAAAGGTTCTATGATCAGGAATGAGGCGCTCTGGATACCTTTTTCGATGTAACTCTACCTCTCTAACTCTAACTCTTGAATTTTTTTGTGACTCGCCGTAAATTAGCAACATATCAACTTTTTCTTAATGAGAAAACACTTTGTAAGCACAAAATTATACGTTTGACGTTCGTATTGAGTAATGACAAGTATTTTGTGACATTTATGCACCTTAAACAACGAAATTCAATTATTTTCCAAGGACTACTTGATCTTTCCACTGTTAATGTGTAACGATATTGCTTATAACTTTTAAAGAGTTTTTTAACAGGAAAAAACAATTTTGTATGTTCTAGAACAAAATAGCCCTTTCCATTCTAATTAACTAAAGTGTCTTTTTTCATAATAAAATTAAAATGTCAACATCAGTTTCTCGAAAAAATTTTTTTTTGTTTCGCTATGGATGATTTACATTTATTTTTTAAATAATATTTTTCCACAGATATTATATTTTTAAAACCACTACACGAGCTGAACAGTCATATAATTTTAATTGTCATTATCTCTTGAACGCAGGGACACAATATTAAAATATGTAATTATTATCATACATTACGCAGATATTTTTGACGTTGCGTATGAGTATAAATTCACATATTCGCGAAACGAATGCACTGGGGCGGCCGTAATTTTAATGCAATTAACATAAAAAATTAATAAAAGCGACAAAAACAGACACGACATGCGTTACAGCCGGATAAATAAAACGCTACACAATTCATAAATTAATTTCAATTCCATAGTAATTACACGCGACGGCAAAAAATTACAGTTACAGTAATTTTATATTATGTGTTCGTTGCGATATACCAACACCATTAACGTTTTTCCGTCCCGCAACAGTGCATTAGTATAATAAATATTATAATGTATACGTGCGTCTACTTTCGAGTATAAAAACTATTAGTCGTATAAAGACAATAATTTATCATTAATTCAATGACCACTCTGAAAGGATGAGTATTTGTTGGCATTTCGAGTTCGTAGAAAGAAACACAGATAATTCTTATTATTGTGTATTTAGGATTTTTTTTTAACTTTCCAAAAACAAATCATGATTATGCGAGGCAAAATATCCATTCGAGAACGCAAAAGTATATCGCGTTTAAGATGCAAACAATATTTTTTCGAACACTGTAATAAAATAAGACAATTGTGCTATACACAACAATTTAATTTATATTTGAAATCGTTTGAACCGTGTTTGAATCAAGACGGTTTAGGTGCGGTGCCTAACATAACGATAGCAACCTAATAAACAATAAAAAATTAGTTATTTGAAAAAGTAGAGTAGAGTTCTAAGAGTGTTTAATTGAAAATGAGCTCGGAAAGTGAAGACGAGCATTTACCAGTGAAAGTATTGGAAGCTGTACAAAGTGCTTGTTTCACAATTAATCCCCAAAAATCGTCGAGACAGTACGAGATTTCCTACAACGAATTCAAAGGGTGGTGTAGTTCGAAGAAAATTTAAATAGTATCCGAAGCGGTATTACTGCATATTTCGAACATAAAATTAATAAAATTAAACCATATGGTCAGTATATTCCATATTGAAAAGTACACTGAATGCCAAAAAAATGTAAATATTAGTGTTTGCGTTTCTTTCTTAATTTCTTTTGATTTAAATCACCGCGTGTTCCGCAATTTTAATTTCATGTTGTCCTTGTCCTCGTACCGAGGGTGGGGAGAAAGACTCGATGAGAAGGGGGAAGGGTCGGCAGATATGTCGACATTCAACATTCAACAAGTGTGTATGTGAAAAGCTCTGAACAAGACAACACGCAACCGAGATCTCAAGTTTTGGACTAATTGTGTATATTGTACATGTAATAGTGATATATACAAAATTAATGCAAAGGGTGCTAGTTCCTGTTGCAAGCGAGTGAGTCGACATCGTGAAACTCTCAAGGTAAGGACAACAAAATCGCCGCAAAACTCTTCTAGTACATTCTTTCAAACACCTTTTTCTCTAGTCAATTAGAAAATTTCCAAAACTAATACCATATTTGAAAAGCAAATCAGTTGGATACCGTCCGAAAAAGTCCAGAATTCTAACGAAAGTGGAAATTGAGAGATTTTTACAAGTACCTGATAATAGATTTCTGCTAGAAAAGGTAATTCAAATTAATGTAAATCGATCGAATTAATCAATTTTGGACAGCTTTTCAGGTCATTATAATAATCAGTGTCTGTGCAGCTTTAAGAAGAGATGAGATAACTGCTAACTACTAAAGATAACGATCGATGATGTAGAAGACAACGTTTCAAGTATTATTCTAAGAATTCCCGATTCCAAAACTCATACTCCGATATGTTTTCTGATTTCAAGTTCAGACCAAATGAAAATATACCGCAAATACTGTGCTTTACGTCCGGCAGTTATTACAAGTCGAAGATTTTTGTGAAGTATGTCAAAATGTGTTGACCAAGTGTTTGGCGACAACAAAAAGAGGAATTTGCCAAAAGAAATAGCATCTTATCTCAATTTGCCTCATCCGGAAACTTATACAGGGCACTGCTTTAGAAGTTCTTCCGCCGACGCAAGGGCCGATATTACCACCATACAACGACATAGGGGTGGCGTTCTTGTACGGTAGTGGAGACATATATAAAAGATTATATTCAAAATAAAATTTCAGTCGTAAATAACCATTGTTACCATTTTCAGCAGAGCTAACGGAACTTGCCAATAACACAACGTGCGCAGTAAACTTAAACGATTACAGCAGCAGCCTCATTGAACACCCAGAACTAAAAGCTACGATAACTGACAGCACTGGATCTGGCATAAATTTAACTCACTGTAATATCGACACTTTCAATTTACATGAAGTGCAAAATAAATTGTACTCGTCCTGTTGATAATAGTTACTGTTTTGTATTGAAATGTTATATTACTTAAAATGTATATTGAACTCACTTTCTCAATTGAAAATTTAACGAAAATGTCGATTTTTGATGACAATTTTCGAAAACAAATTTTTTTTGGAAAAATATCAATCTACAAAAAAAAATAATTGGGCATATTTATTTTAAATTTATTTTTTTCCATAATTTATTCGCAAAAATCTACCAGTTCTTTAAAATATATGTATGTAATTCCTTCCAAGAAACATCTTTCTTGTAGAGGAAAAGGAAGGTTTGTAGTAAAATTTTAGCATCCAGAAAAATAAATTTTGAAATTGATTTATAAGACATTGATAAAAT
The DNA here is from genome assembly GCF_000390285.2 of Anoplophora glabripennis. Taxonomy (NCBI): domain Eukaryota; kingdom Metazoa; phylum Arthropoda; class Insecta; order Coleoptera; family Cerambycidae; genus Anoplophora; species Anoplophora glabripennis. The sequence goes on along the minus strand of NW_019416620.1, from coordinate 451,367 downwards.
TTAATACAGAAAACATATTACACCAGCATTTAACAATTATTTCCAACAAAACAGACAACAGCGAAAAAGGAAGTTCCGGATTGTGATGGACATTAAATTCTTCAGAATGCCCGTTGGACTAAAAAATGTTCTTTAGACGTTCCAAAGAATTATGAATTATGTCCTATCATAATAAATGTCTGGTGTACAGTACATGGATGTCATGTTAATATTTTCAACGACATGACAAGAACACATTGAAAGATTTAAGCAAATTAATTTAAAAGTCAGAATTTTTAAACAAACATGAATGGTGCACTGTGCTGCAATATTGTTGTCTTCATAACAAAATATATAGACTTATCTATTGGGTCAACCGAGTTATTATGACATGCAGACGTGTTAAGTGATGTGTTTGGCATCAATTCCGGTTGTGAATAATTATACAGGGTGTTAATTAAGTATGTACAATAAATTCAACAGACGATTATTTGAGTGATTTTAAGATACAAAGTTCATATAAACATTAGTCCGCAGATGCTTCGTTTTGAAGCCAAATTACAACAAAATTTGGTAAAGGATATATCAAATATTTAAAAAATTTTTTTACAAAAGTTTAACACCTTGTATCTTGAAAACCGAAGCATCTGCGGACCAATGTTTATATGAACTTTTTGTCTTAAAATCACTCAAATAATTGTCTGTTGACGATTTATTGTACATACTTAATTAACACTCTGTATAAACACAGATTGTCGAATTAAGACATTCTTCCTGAAAACTATATCAGCTCTCAACTGTCAAATTTTGTAACAAACTTAACAAATCATCCTGCCTTTTAAATAAACACATTACTTTCCATAGAACATTGGCAGCATGATAAGATTGGGCAGGGGTACCAACATAACCAGCTACTTCAATCAATGCAAATCGGGTGTCACTTCTTTGAGTAATTAAGACCGAAATTTCGGCGCAATTAATTACTGCTAATGGCATAACTCTTTCCCCGCCGCAAATAACGTATTCATGGAGAGACGGACCCGTTTCTTGCTAAAGTCTTCACCCCATTCATCTCCCTAATGACGTCACCGTTGGCCAAAGAACCGCTCTCCCCACGAAATAGAGGTATGAAAGCTCACAATCAACAACTGTACGCTCCGGCCTATCCATAATTCCTTGATGGAGGTCACGATTCCCCCGGAATTTATTATTTATAGAAAAAGGGGGATGTTGCGTAAGGGAAATTCCCACTCATTTCTGGCACGATCGTTTCGTTGATTGATTACCGTTTCGCGTATAAATAATATCCGAGGACAGATTTCGTGATGGGTTCCATCTCATAATAGCGTTTGGTAAATGTGATATATTTATTTATGAGCTTGACAAATGTAGCTGTTGGGAAACATATGTAAGGCGATCGCTTCGGTTTATAACAATCTATAATGGTACAGTGCGACTGTTTATTTCCATGGTGTAGTCGGGGAAATAAAGCACTCAAAACGGCAGTAAGATGGATCGTGATGCAGTTTTTTGCATTCGATTCGTTAGAGCGTCCAGAAAGTTTGTGACCCTATGTGTGTGATCAATGATGGGTGCATAAGAAAAATGCATTTTTAAAATTCGCATCTCGAAGAGTTAAAAAATGAAAAATTTATAACTTGAAAAATATTGACGGAAATGAATTTTGCTTCTCGGGGTTTTTGGGGTCGCTAAATACGAATACCACGACGGCAACGGTCTCCGAGGTACTTAGTGCCCAGGGTGGCCGGTTTCCATGTCGTCTCCTGGAGTTTTGTGAAAATTCGTTATAAACTTAGCCGAAACTCGTTACCTCGGGGTTTTTGAGGTCGCTCAACACGAATATCACGACGATAACGGTCCTCGAGGTACCGATGTCATCTTCACAAGCTTTATCGAATATCTAAATAAATTATCTTATATTACTTTCATGGTAAAAAAGAGTGATAACGATTTTATTCATTTTAAGTATCCAAAAATGAAAAATGTAAAAATTTTTTGGTCGCTTCTCAATAATGTCTATAACAGGAATCGATTACTCGTATTTTCACGCGAATTGAAACAAAAACGTTGCTCTATGACCTTCTGGAACCGAGATAGATATTTTTTCAAAAAATTCCTCAGGCCGCTATGTAAGTGCTACAATATCCATTTTTACAGAAATAGAAGTTGAAAACTTATATTTTCAATGAAAAATACTGTGGTTTATTTTAGCAACTTCTGCATTTTTAATTGTGCTATAGCGGGCGGCGAAGTAGGGGTAACGCTACTCGGTCGCTCCGAAAATTGAATTCGCGTATTCAAAAACGCCCTTTTATATTTAATTTGGGGTAGCTCGACTAGATAAACCAAAATATGATGTTTACGACGGCCTCAAAAGCATAATTACCTTTGCAAAATGTAACTATTATTATGCAATAACAACTGTTAAGGAAAAAATGAGCCCTGATTCGTTTCTCTACGACCATTCATCGAGCAACAAGAGCCGATTTTCGAGATTTTTTCCGAAAAATCGATATAACTCGAAAAATTTTTTTAATTTTAAAAAATGCACTTTTTCCACCGAGGGCTACATTTCCAGCAAGTAACAAGTTTCAAAACTTTAATTTCCAAGAAATCCAGCAAAAATAACAGTCGATTTTTGACGGTTTTTTCGATATATCTCGAAAAGTAATACAGCAATCGATATATTCAAAATTAGGAATCGATAGGTTTTTTTAATAGCTACAACTTTCTCCTTTAACTTTTTTCGATTGGAGTTTTTTTTATTAGCGAAAAACGGTTTTTTGACTTTTATGAATTTTTTAGATTAACTTCGCCCTTTATAGGCCACAGGAAAAAAACACTATCTTTCTTAGATCTTTTTTTCCTATATCATATTTTTTGTTTCCAGGTGGTATTTTTTGTAAGCTCTTCCACCTATTGATTGGACTAATTCCTGCACTGAATAGTGAAGGCTTACCAATGTATGTCGTTCCTGGGCTTTCTGAATAATAATATGCCGCCCCCTATTCCGCACAAGTCTCCGACTTCCGGGCTAATCCTTACGATTTGAATGAGGGGTAGAGATATTTTTGTTATTATTATTATTAATTAGTATATTACCTGCGCTTTCCAAAACTTCTAAATTGTTATAGAATCAAATTTATGACTATTTTGTAAATAATAGTCTCTTGCCTCAATCGCAATGTAGCTTCAGGAAAGGGTATAATACCTCAACTGCTCTAATTACCGTCACTGATGATTTAATAAAGGCACAGGACAGGGGACTAGTTAGTGCTTTAGTTTTATTGGACTTTTCTCAAGCTATTGACACAATCATAAACTTTTTTCTAAACTTAAGTACTATGGGTTTGATGAACCGGCTTCAGATCTTATTAATTCTTATTTACATGGAAGATCTCAACAGGTATGTGTTAATAACATTTTATCTAATAGCTTAGAAGTACTTTCTGGTGTGCCTCAGGGGTAAATTTTGGGTCCCTTACTTTTTATAATTTACACTGCTTCCATTTTAGAAACAATTCAACAATGTAAACTACAAGCTTATACTGATGATAGTCAACTATATTATCATTCTGATATTAATGATTTNAGTTTTGTGGAAAATCGTTATAAACTTAGCCGAAACTCGTTACCTCGGGGTTTTTGAGGTCGCTCAACACGACTATCACGACGATAACGGTCCTCGAGGTACCGATGTCATCTTCATAAGCTTTATCGAATATCTAAATAAATTATTATTATTCATTTCAAGTGTCCAAAAATGAAAAAAGTAAAAAATTTTTGGTCGCGTTTTTCTTTTACGATTTTCATTTCTCGATAATGTCTATTACAGGAATCGATTGCTGGCATATTTACGTGAATTTAAAATAAAAACGTTGCTCTATGACCTTCTGAAGCAGATATAATTTTTTTTTCAAAAAATTCTAGGCCGCTGTTTAAGTGCTACAACGTCCATGGGGAGTGGGGGTAACGCTACTCGGCAGCTCCGAAAACTGAATTCGTACGTTCAAAAACGCTCTTACTTCCAAAATCTTCATTGTTTCGACGAGATAAACCAAAATATGACGTTTACGACGGCCTCAAAAGCATAATTACCTTTGAATAATGAAATGGGCCCTGATTCTTTTCACTACGATTATTCGTCGAGCAAGAAGAGCCGATTTTCGAGATGAACTTTTTTTTCGAAAACGATATAACTCGAAAAATGTTTAATATTTTTTAATTTTAAAAAAGGCACTTTTTTTGCTTGCCGAGGGCTACATTTACAGCAAGTAACAAGTTTCAAGACCTTAATCTGCAAGAGTTACAGAAAAAACAAGAAAAGTCGATTTTTTACAGTTTTTCCGATATATCTGGAAAAGTACCTAATACATATAGCAATCAATATATTTAAAAATACGAGTCGATAGGTTTTTTTAATAGTTACAACTTTCTCATTTAACTTTTTTCGATTGGAGTTCAAGTTTTTTTTTATTAGCGAAAAATAGTTTTTTTACTTTTATGAATTTTTTAGGTTAACTTCGCCGTTTATGAGGCACAGGAAAAAACACTATCTTTCTTTTTTTTCTATATCACCATATATTTTGTAAGCTCTTCTACTATTGATTGGACTAATTCCTGCACTGAATAGTGGGTGCTTACCAATGTAAGTTGTTCCTGGGCTTTTTGATTAACAATATGCCGGCCCCTCTTCCGCACAAGTCTTCGACTTCTGGGCTAATCCTTACGAATTGAATGAGGGGTAGAGATATTTTTGTTATTATTATTATTAATACTTGCGCTTTCCAAAATTTTTGAAAGATTGTTATAGAATCAAATTTATAATTATTTTGTAAATAATAGTCTCATACCTCAATCGCAATGTGGCTTCAGAAAAGGGTATAATACCTCAACTGCTCTAATTACCGTCACTGATGATTTAATAAAGGCACAGGACAGGGGACCAGTTAGTGCTTTATTTTTATTGGACTTTTCTAAAGCTATTGACACAATTAATTTCTTTGTTCTAAACTTAAGTATTACGGGTTTGATGAACCGGCTTCAGATCTTATTAATTCTTATTTACATGAAAGATCTCAACAGGTATGTGTTAATAACATTTTATCTAATAGCTTAGAAGTACTTTCTGGTGTGCCTCAGGGGTCAATTTTGGGTCCCTTACTTTTTATAATTTACACTGCTTCCATTTTAGAATCAATTCAACAATGTAAACTACAAGCTTATTCTGATGATAGTCAACTATATTATCATTCTGATATTAATGATTTGGATCAAGCATGCAATATTGTCAGCTCTGAGTTACAAACTGCAAGGCAATTATCTGATGAACATAATTTAAAATTCAACTCTAGCAAATCAAAAATATTTTTTTTTCGTACTGAAAAGAAATAAAATTCATATTGTCGACTTGCACATGGATTAAGAAAATTTCTCACAAAATTGTGAAATCAAGTGGCTCAACATGGAGAATCGTCGACGTCACCATCTTGGCAATCTTGTGCATAAAATTTTAACCATTCCTTCTTATCAATCATTAAAAACTAAATTTGTTAAACGTTCTAATGTTCAATTCGAGGAATATCCGATTTAAAAATACCTTTACAATGCCACATCATCGTAGTGCCCTATTTAAAAAATGTTTTACTTATAATTCTATCACTTTATACAATTCTCTTCCTGATTATTTTAAAATTATTAATATTAACCAATTCAAGTATAAATTTAAATTATATCTATTGCGTGGACAGCTGATTTTATACTTTATATTCGAGGATTTTTATTTTAAACTGTTGATTATTGTTAGGTAATTGTATTTTATTTTAATTGTGTTATTGTTTCTTTTCTTAGCGATTGTCTGCTGTTATTTATCTATTTTGAAATTAAATGCTATTGCATACATAATATGGTTGAGTGTGAATATCTTTTGTTAGACTTTGCCATGGGTTTGCGAATTTTTTCCTTTATTTTTTTCTATTTATTTATTTTTACATTTACATTATCTGCTTCTAATAAAGACGATTTATTACTATTATTATAATTATTCAGTTTCTCGAAAAGGCTGTTTTTCTAATAAAAACTTTACTTTCTGGCCAATTAAAAAAAGTGCGATTTTCAACTTATTTTTTCCCAGATCATATCCTTGCTTTAAACATTTAATTCAACTCCTCCCTTGGCCCAGGAACCTATTTCGTTCCCTTCGTAGGGCCCACGCCGAATCCAATTTAATTGCTCTGAAAACACAAATTTTCCCTTGAACTTAATAAAAAAAGGCTCCGCCACAATTTAACCAAGTCAAAAACGACGTTTCAGAGTACGCGTACGACCGGATGTAATTTTAAATCCGAATTTAATTGCTTCACTGTATTTCAGAAGCCTAATACCAAATTAATTAATACACAATGTAGAACGGGTCGGATACTTATAATTGCTAGTAATTAGTACAGCCTCCTTCAGCTTCCGTGATTCCCCTTCGCCCCGCTGCGCCGTGTTTGCCCATTCCGATCGGTAAATTATCAGTAAATCGTGTTTGACTTTAATAATTATTTGATACCGAACAATGTGTAATTAACCGTTTGAAGTGTCCCGGAAACTCAATTTGAATCCGGTGCAATTAAATGCAGGGGCGTAGCCCAAGAAAACAACCGCCATCTACGGCATGAATTAAATATAAATTTGTGGATGTGGCAAACAACGTTTAATGGTGTATTTACACAACGTAAAATTATTGAATTGTTTCTATTAGTGCCGCGACGAATATTCGCATATTTCTCGACATTCGTATTCGTATTCCCAAAATTCATGGATATATTTCGCGAATATGAATATCGGTAAAAATCGTATAAGTACATATTTTTTAAATGTGAAAATAATATTAAATAAGAAAAACATATTAATTCCTTGGCATTTTTAATAGAAAAGTTTTTTTCTTCTTTGTTTAAAAAATAACCTTTCACTGTAATTTCTATACAGAGTGATTGTGTCATAATGTCATTAATTTTCAGGGAAGATAGGGAAAAATAAGTAGAAAACGAATACGCAATAATATTTATTGTATAAGTGTTTTAAGTAGCATTTATCCACGCAAGAACGTTTAAACGCGAGAACGTAGTTCGAACGTTTAATATTCTTAAGTGGATTAAAGGCAATTAAAACACGAATGCAATAAAACGTTTTATCCATAATCAGAATTACTGAAATTTAATTTAATTTTTATCCATAATTTTTATCCATTATTTAATTTTTAGCCATAATCAGAATTATTGGAATTTAATAAAAAAAAAATACTCGACGACTTGATATTTCTTTCCAGTACTCAATGAAACGTGGTAGGTTTCGTTATGCCTACTGGTTGCTAACAAACAATTCTATCTGAATTTGGTAAAAATGCAAGAAAGTAATTGTGTTCCTTGAAGAAGTTGAAGAAGCAATTTTCTATTTATTGCTAGCGAAATCCAGGGAACATTAAAAATGGAGAGTAATGACAATAAATGAAGAAGTCATGCTATCGTATTTTTTAAATTTGAAGAAAAAATATGCCATTTCATCTATGTGGTCGAAGTATTCGATGTTGAAGGCTACTATAAAGGTCTACAAAAATATAGATATTGGAAAATAACGAGCGTTCAAATAAAAACGTGGTCGAAGTTGGCTCTGACACATTGGACGTAGGGAGTAGCTTATAGCGACCAACTTAACCTCATTTCTCAACGAGCTGTATAGCAGCTGTCAGTTTCAATAACGTTAATGACTGTATAACTTTATTTTAAAGAATAATCGTGATAACAATAACAAACAATTAAAGGAGCTGCGGAAAGTGTCCCCCTCCTTGTTATAACAATAAATTAAAGCAGCTGCTGAAAGTGTCCCCCTCCTTGTTCCAAGCACTTTTCACACCTGTTCCTCAAAGAATTAAAGACATTTTCTAAGATGCTCGGGGTATTGTTAATTTCACGAATCTTGTCTATAAGTCGAGCCTGCAGATGGTTTAAATCAGGAATAGGCAGTTCAAAAATAGTGTTTTTAAGGTAAGGCCACAAAAAGAAATCACACGGCGTAATATCACATGACCTCGGTGGAAATTCATGTTCAGCATTGAGACTTATTAGTCGATTTTGGAAAACTTCCCTCAACATATTCATCGTCTCGCCTGCCGTATGTGCCCTTGCGCCATCTTGTTGAAAGTAAAAGTTTGTAATTTCGTTTTCTTCCAGCTGGTTAACAAAAGGAGCGATAATTTCTTCTCTATACCTTTGCGCAGTAAGAGTACCATTAAAAAAAATAGGTCCATAAATCCTCCTTCGATTGAGAGCACACCAAACTCCAATTTTTTGAGCGTGTAGAGGGCCCTCGACAAAAAAGTTATCTGGTTTTTCAGAAGACCACATTCTCATATTCTGTGAGTTTACGTAACCACTTAAATGAAACCAGGCTTCATCAGAAAAAAAGGTGATATTATGAAGTTCACCGTAGTTGTTTAAAAACCATTCACAAAATACAGCCCGTCGCGGAAAATCAACTTCATGAAGTTCTTGCTGACAAGTTAAACGATAGGAGAACAAACGCAAATCTTTTTTTAACACTGTGTGGCAGGTACCGACTGATACTCCCACCATTTGTGATAAAACACGTACAGAAGTTCTTGGCGCATTTTCCATTATTTGTTGGACATTTTCTTTTAATTCTTCAGTCCGCTTTTTAGGTCGGCCGCTTCCTTCTTTTCTTGTTACACTGCCCGTTTCACGAAAAACATTAACACAACGCTGAACTGCACTTTGAAAAATTTTGTACTCAACAACGCCGGGAAATTGATTTTGAAATTCTATGAAACATTCCTCAATAGAATACTTCCATATTCCATCAATCTTGCGTCCATTTCTAAAATAGGACTCTATGATAAACACTTTTTGTTCTTGAGAAAACACCATTTTAAAAGCTTTTTAAAACGAAAATATTTAAATTGATAGCGGCGATATAGCGCTTTGACAGATGACGTTTAAGTTCATTTGCGATACGCTACGCCCTACGTCCAAATTTTCAGAACCAACTTGACCACGTTTTTATTTGAATGCTCGTTATAACAAGCTTACTGCTTATTTGAAGAGCGAATCGAGAGGATAAAAAGCTGCAGTATTGGAAAGAATCTTTGACTGGGGCTTCCGATAAAGAATATTTAATGATTAAGGTAGTATCTATTTACCTTTTATATGTTGTTACGTATATAGTGAACTTTGAATTATTTTAGGTTTATGTTAGGTTATAATGGAGGTTTCTGGTGCCTGTCGATGCTGCGAGTTTTCAAATTAGTGACGTACAGGACGTTGGCAGTTATCTACTTGTTTCAATACCCTACACCAGGACGGGTATTTCAAGAAAATTTACAATTATAGAAGAAGGATTTTGCGTGAACGCTGTTGAAATATGCAGAAAATATATTTCCCAGTTCGCCTAATACAAGACAGATTCTTTTTAAGATACATCAATCAAAAATGTACTTCTCAGCCTGTTGGAATCAACATATTGGCGAAGGTACCCTCAATAGTTGCTTCATTCCTGAATATCGCAAATCCAGAAGCATATACTGGCCATAGTATGAGGCGCACTTCAACAACTTTATTAGCCAATAAATGTGCTGATCTCACATCATCCATCAAACGGCATGGTGGATGGAAGAACGCCTCTGTAGCAGAAGGAAAATACAGCTGTTTCTGACAAGAAGAGACATCCGTAACTTGTGCTCCTGACCACTGATCTACAAAGGTTTATCGAGAGTGAATCTTAACCTACCATATTCGTTCACTAACCTAGCTTTCACTGTGTTTTTAATAGTGAACGACAAACACAGACCTTTTGATCTAGACACATGAATGAATAATATATTTTTTTACATTTTCAATATTAATAAGTATTATTTGTTAATAAAAAAAATTTACAAGGATATCAAATGTTTTCGAATGTTAGGTTATTGCCCTTTAGAATTTATAATAATGTACGTTTTCTCTATGTTTCATAATTGAATATGCGTTATTAGTATTAAGTTCAATTAATTATTCAGTTTGTAGTACGTATATCTAGTGACTTATTGCTTTTCAAAGAGTGGTATGGTACCTACCTATATAAAATACCAGTACGGCCAAAACAACACTCATCCGTCCATAACACTGTTAATAAAATGATGATCTATTGATTTACTTTGATTTTGAAACCAATTGCAAAATTTAAGACGGCTGGGAAAGTCAGCTGTTTCGCTTCAACGTTCGAGCACTGTGGTGCGTCGGCGCGTTCCCAGTCAGCAAATACGATGCAAAGTAGAACGCCGAATTAATGAGAGTTAAGAGGTAATTTGCCTATTTTTAAAAGGCCGAGTAAATTTTTTTTTCCGATTTTCTCTTTTTATCAGGTCTTCTAAATACGTGGTAAAAATTAATGACATTATGATTGAACCACCCTGTATATTCGATGTAATTTTGTGGAATTTAATAAAAAAAAGCACGTAGCACCAGTTTTTCGGTTAATAAAAAGTGTAACAGAGTTCCACCAACTCCGAACAGAAAAATTACCGATTCTTTGTTTGTTGTGTACAAATTATAACTCAATTATAGTTTTCACAGTACCATCGCGGGATGCGCGAAACGTTGCCGGCGCGAATCATCGCCCCATTTCACCGGATAACTTCATTACATCCGCAATTACGGAGCGGAGCAGAGTTTTACAATAATAATTGTGCGGGACAGTGAATATAATCATCAATGGACATTACGGAAAATCGCATTTAATTATGTTTTAAACAAACCGTACTTTGTTAATTAAAACTTGATAAATGGTCGTTTAGGTTAACGGAATTAGTTTTATATCAATTAAAAGCAGGGCTTCGTCCCATTGTTCACCCTTCATTTAATTAACACATCGGCGATGCCGCCGATTCCGGGGCCGTTGTTCGGAACGCTCCCGAACAGGTGTACATGTGAATTCATAACGTGGTGAAATTATCGGAAATGCCCGGGGCAACGCAACGCGGTCTAAAATGTCCCTAAAATCCCGTTGAATTTATAAACTCTATGGACATCGATTTGAATATACAGGATGACTTGAAAACAGTCTAGCGATCATACAGTGGAAAAATAAAAAAAATTATTTTAATTTTTAAGTTTTTAAATATATTTTTTTGACATTGAAAGTTCGTTTTCTCAAATTCCATTGTGAAAAATGTATACACTCTCCTAACCTTAACAAAGGGGTAGGAGGGAGCTAGACCCCTAAGCTTCCCATCCATACTTTCAAAGTGACTTAATTGCATACAGGATGCTAGAAATTTAATGCCGAGTTTAGTTAACTTCAAACCTTCATAATGGAACACCCTATATATTTTTCTATATTCTGATACACAATTTTATTCTCTTTCGAACAGTATATCAGGTTCCCTAGTTCCCTGTTTTTTGTGTAATCACCTAAAACCATGTAATTTCTTGTGAGGATAGCTGTGGAATTTTTAGCAAAACTTCAAAACAAACAACAAAACTGTCACCAGTTATTTATTATTATTTATTCACAGACGTTGCAACAACATTTATAGTTTTTAATGAGACATATCCCAATTTTCCACCAATGAGCAGAATAAAGTTAAGAAAAATTCTAAAAAATCAACTTCATACGTAGTACACAATTTTAATTATGTATGTTGATAATAATGCACTAAGATAAAAAAATTACTTAAAATAATCATAAGTGTTCAATATGACCCCATTAACAGCTAAGCACTTGTGGATTCTAGAGATAACACCATCAGTCACCGCTTTTGTTATTTCAGCTGCAGACAATTCATGGAACGCTCTTCGTATTCGAGCAATCAAATCCTCTTTTGAAGCAACGGGTGTAGAATAAACTTTTTGCTTTATTACTCCCCAAACATAAAAATCTAATGGAGTGAGGCCAGAAGACCTCACTGGCCAATTCAACGGTCCTAGACGTCTCATCCATCTATCTCAGTTGTTGGTCGATTTGATTGTGACAGTGAGGTGGAGCCTAGTCTAATTGAGACCAACACTTCCTTAGTTGGTCTAAAGGTATATCATCTAGAAAATCTGCCACAACCGTTTGCAAAATATCTGACGGCATTTAAATTTTCTTCGTAGATATGGTAAGAAATTTGGTTATTAGACAAAAAACATTTACGCTAAATTTATTTTGAAAGTTTCCTTCCCGGATAACATGAGGACTTTCAGATGACCACAAATGAGTATTATGTCTATTAAAAATACCTTCTCTCGTAAATTTTGACTCGTCTGTCCATATAATATTTTGCAAAAATTGTGGATCTTCTTGGTATCGCACTAACATCGTTTCACAAAATTGTACACGTTGCACGGCGTCACCCGGATGAAGTGCAGAAAGTAGCTTAAATTTGTATGGATGCATATCATTAGTTCTTAGCACCCTGTGAATGGACGCTCGTGAAATGCCTAAATCATACTCTGCGGCACGAGTTGAGGATTCTGGATGAACATTAAAATAGGCTAGCACATTTATTACATTATCTTCATTTGAATTGATATTGTTATTGATTTTGGTAAAATTCTTTCTGCACAAATTCGACCAGTTGATTTGCTAAAATTATTCTTAACATTTTTCTGCTCATTGATGGCAAATTTGGATGTCTCATTAAAAACCGTACATTTTGTGCTTATAATCACATTGCAACGTCCGTGAATGAATAACAAATTTAAAATGTCAGCATTTGAATATGTATTGTTTTCCATTTCTTATAAACACTAAATTAAAATGTCACTACGAGAGATTAACAACACATTGACAGTACACTGAAAGAAATGGGCTTATTAAACTGTTTATCTAGAATAATGTGTATAGCGCATATTAAAACTTTTATAACCAATATACAACTTTTATTAAAAAAAGCAATCATCTCCATACTCATTATTCAATCAGTTTAACTGGAAGGTGCTTAATACACCTTATGCATCTATGAAATAAAGGTTATAATGAATTACTTATACATTATTAGGTGTTATAGACTTTATATTCCAGTTGTATAGTAGGGAAGATTTGTTGTATAAAGACCAGTATCCGAATTTGTATATAACAATTGTATTAACAGAATTATTCGTTCTTATACTGAATATGTTTCCGTTTTTAACGTGTAAAACGCATCTTATAATGGTTAAGTGATCGTCACCTCTCGGTGCATAATCGGTTATGATCGTTGTTAAGTTATATTCATAGTCTTGTAATAATAATCATATGTCAGACCCGAGAGCGAAGTGCGCCGACTCAATAAGAAACCTGGCTATTCCAGCCGCTGATTTAGGGTTCGCCGCACGAGCTCATCCCTTCTAAGATTTCAGTAGCATGCTATGCATGAAGCAGAACGGTACTCAACTATCTTATACAGTCCACTTTTATTGTCCATACATGTTCAATCATTGTCAAAATAAACACACAAAACCACAACGTCTTTATTATCTTTACTCAAGAAGAGAAAATACAACAATCGTAAAATTTCCGACAGTCCGCTGTGCATCGACTTACACACGTCTAGTTTGATGAAAATGGACAGTATATGCACATGTTTTGTGGGATACATGATCATATCGCGTTGTGTGAAATGGAAAATTATTATGTAAGTATCTAACTGTTTTATGGCTTGTAATTGTTTTGTTTTTTCAAATGTAAATCTTGTCTAAATCTTAAAAATTATTATTTTGTAGGTCCTATTAGAAATCGCTGATGTTAAGTTTTACATAAGATGGAGGAACAGAAGGTTAACGGTGACAAAGAAGAGCATGGGTATAAAGTCAATCAACCAGAGGAAATAAAATTATATGGAAAGAAGCTCAACCTTTCTGGGGATGCTTCATTCTTAAGGTGGAAGAGTTATAGTGCAAATTCTCATGTAATACAAGAAAATACGGGTGCATCGTTGCTAAGAAAATAAACTGGACAGTTTTGGGAGCGATTTGTCATCATTTTTAATGCTTAAAAGTATGTTTTATGTATGTTTACATTAGAACCTTAGCTTGTAATTACAGTTATCCAATAAAATTTCTGAAAACTTAATGACATATGTTTTTAACTCATACAGAGTATACAACAGTTTAATACATTTATTATTATAAAACTTATAACCAGTACTAGATGTTCTAATAACGATATGGAACACTTTAATAACAGTTATTGCTATTATTTCGTAAAGGGTATAAAAAACGTTGTATACTAGTTATACAATAATTTAATAAAGAATAAGGTTTATAGTCACTATACAACTGTGCTAGCAATACGCGTTTTATATCCAATATTCACCTGTTTAACTGTCACATATAGTATACAATGGTCTTATAATGGTATATAGAATTCTAATAAAGAATAAAACGCATTTCTTTCAGTGTATGTTTGTTTGTTTTGAAGATTTGCTAAAAATTCCACAGCTATAATTGCAAGAAATTACATGACTTTAGGTGATTACACAAAAAAACTAGATAACTAGGTATAGGGAACCCTGATTCCGTTCAAAAGAGAATAAAATTATGTATCAGTATATAGAAAAATATTCAGGGTGTTCCATTAAAAAAAAACGACTTATGAAGGTTTGAAGTTAACTAAACTAGGCATTAAATTTCTAGCACCTTGTATTCAATTAAGCCAGTTTGAAAAAGTATGGATGGGAAGCCTATAAATATTGTTGCTTTATCTTTCTTACTACAAAATACACATGGTTTGAAGCTAGTCACTGTTTCTTTCCATTTTTTTGAAAAAAAATAAATATCTCGAAAACGGTTAATTTTAGGAATAGGGGAACTTCATAAAAGTCCACCTAAAATAACACGTAGAATCCAAAATTGCAATAATATATAGGGTGTTTCATTTAAAATAAGCAAGTTTGTGGCGAATTCCGGTATAACGGGAAGTGGTACGTGGACGCTAATATTTTAGTTGACAAGGGCATGGCCGAAAACCCAGTATCCCAAATTTTCAAAATTCAAATCGAAGTAGTCTCTGAAATAATTCTTATGGGCCGTCACCGTGAGACACATTGTATGCCGCCCCTACTTACGAAAAATCTAAAAACAAACTTTACGTCCGCAACCGTGTGTACGCTCCCTTATTTATGGCCTGACACCGGTACTACATCCCCGCAAGTTTATCCACGCAGAGTTTAAACGTCTGAACTGAGGATAACTTTGTTATGGAAAATATACGGCTGTTTTCGATGCCTTTCTTCCCATCCCTCTTTCTGTCCTGGACTTTGATGAGGTAATGGATGAGATTAAGACAATCTCCTGAGAAGTTATATTGAAAGCAATTCAATCGCTGCTGAAAATTACGCGGATACCTGGGAAAATCCATTTCTGGTGTTTTGTTGTAGGAGGCAGTTACACTGGTTACGAATACAATTTCTCCCTAATCGCGATTTTACTTAAATATTTGGTCCTACGATAACCGTATTTTCTTTCAATTCAATTTCAACCACTCGTTATTTGCTTTACTCTAATTGCGATTTAAATATTAGCAATTTACGTCTTCTCTACCAGACACCGCCATTAATAAGTCGGGAGACAGTTTTATACAACTTTGCTTGACAACGATTGAGCTACCTTTTTATTTAGAATACACTAATCCTTACTTCTTTAATATCGAAACAAAAATGACGGAGTTAACAGCTAACGGCGTATTTTACTAGACACGGGACGAATATCCTTGGAATAACCTGCATGTAGGTATTTATTTTAATCTGACAAAAACCGTATAAGACCCAATCACCGCGACCATCGCATTAATTTATGCCTAAACCGTAAATCAGAGTGATATTTGCTCCCATACACTATCTCGCCGGGACTACAAATTGGACTGACTGTGACAGAATGTAAATCGATAATAGAAAATTAGGGCCCCATCCTCCGGATTAATGCGGCTGCGATTAACATGATTTATGTTCATTAAATCCAGGTGTAATCGTTTTACAGATGCCTTATTTCGGACATAAATTCGAGCGACGTTGATTTATAGGTGGAGATCACGTTAAAAATCGCGAGCTGCTTTTCAGACGGCGCCGAATCGGGGGCGGCGCGCCGAGATAATAACGAAGGGGAACGCGATTAATGCGGGCTTTATTATGGGGATTCTCGTGTCGCGAGTATAAATTGCTGTTAATTGTACGGCTCGCGTTGACTAGGCCGGTCGCGAATGATATTCCAAGTCCCGAGTTAACCGAACTAGCAGCTCCTGAGAATCCGCGAAGCCACAACAAGCGTGATCGAACGTCGACCCTGATATCTTGCAATTCTGTAATCAAAACAGAAGTCTGGCCACTGTGAATAAACGACCCGAATTCAAGCGTATTCGTCGTCTTTCGATATCTTTGCCTATTTAGAGGGGAATAAGTTCCAAGGCTATACTGAGCATTTCACATGACAAGTCCAAAAATTCCAAAAAATAAATAAAGTTTTAAATTGTACCATAAACTTAAAAACTAAGCGCAAAATTAATTTCTGACATTGTGATAAACATGTCTGTTTTTAACAAGGTATGTTACTATATCACTGAACATTAAAGTTTGACCTCTGTCGACATTTCGAGATACATACCGCTCTCTGCCTCAGAAGAATCTCTTAAAGTTTCAACTTCATTCTAACATTTCAATTTTGTGTAGCCCGAAAACAACAGTTTTGGGACTAACTTTAAAAATACTACCTATATTTGGTATTTATTTGGTCACAACTTTTACAAAACTCGAAGTTATTCGCCTAGACCAAACACTTGGTTCATTAACGAGAGCCAAATTACCTATCTGGTTGTATTTGAAGCGGAAAGAGATGTCGCCGACGCCAATCCACTACATATTCGTTCGTGCAAAAGCCGGTCTTTGTAATCAAAACGTTAGTATTAGTGCGCCTTGATTATCTCTGACCACAAAGGAGGCACTGTCGCGCGCGAGTACGCCTGGTATTGTGAATAACAGCGGGCGCTAATGTACGTAAAGTGTAGAAGATACCCAGGACGAGGCAATTCCGGGATGATAATTGTTAGTTAGGGCCCGGATTTAGATTGCGGAACACGAGTAAATTCGGTTCTTTGAGTTGCTGCGTAAAAAGAAATAGAATAAACAAAATAATATGATGTATGTTATTTTCCCCGTAGTGGAATCTGGCTGTTATTCTAGATAAATGTATGTAAGGCAACTCGGATTTGTGTCCCTGCTCGAATTTTGTAGCATTTCTGGCGTTTTTGCAGAAAAATTCAAAACTGGGGTGAAATTTTGGCTTCGATGGTTGTTCTGCCAACAGTATAGGGTTCTCTGCTGCATCCTGGTGTATTTGGAGCAATTTGCGACTCTATGGACTTCCGCTCAGCTTCACACTCAGCTAGACGGCCTCGAACATCGGCAACTACTTATAGCTACAAACATAGTTTCTACAAACGGCTTAGTAGGTCACAAATCACAATCGAAAGTTGAGTGAAATTGAAAATTAATTATTTTGATCTGGACTAGGTTTTAGACGTTAGGATGAAAAAGATACAAAAAAAATTTAATCACAGCTAAATGCGAATACTATGCTAATGTGCACAGGTAGGTAATCAATTAAAAAGTCTCGATCCACGCCCTTCCCCCCAAGGATACCTTGATTTTCGGGAATTGTGTCAGTTCCGCCAGCCTGATGTCGAGGAGGGTGAAGGGAAGGAATACAGGAAAAAATCTCTCCAAAAAAAAAACAAAACAGGGATCTGCTTAATGTAGCTACTCACAGTAATGGAAAAATCGATGGAACAAATCTGGAAATTAAAAAGTAGCCGTCTGCTTTGTTTCAAAAGAGTACGTCGCAGGGATGTGCGACTTATAGCGGATTTATTTATTTTTTGTTACCTTGGGATTAAAACAAAACATCTTTTGGGCCTTTAAAATATGCAGATTCCTCAACGGATTGCAAAAAGTACATAGAAGCTGATAGTTTCTGACAGAAACTAATTTAAATTTAATTCAACCCCGACTTTTTGCTTATCTAATCTACATTAAAAAATTGGAATAAAATTCCAAGAAGAAAAAAGTATGTTTCTTGCACCTGGCCTTACTCTAGATTACATTAGAGGAAAAAATCCTATAATCTTAGGTCCTAAGTTTTCTAAATACAGTATGTTACAATTTTAAATTAAATTTAGGCTGACGATTCAATGAGACGATAGTTATTATTAGGGCTGTTAGAGAGAGCCGCAATTCAATGGCGTGTCAAGCGGGTCAACAGAGATATGCGTGAACCGCTGTCTCAGAATGCTTTTCACGTTCACGTTCACGCTAGTATACTGTTGCCTTTGTTATCGTGCGGATGTTGTAATTAATTCCAATCCATTGGTATTTATGGTGGTGTACTGTAGATATTTTAATTTGTTGCTTTTTATAATGCGTACGCCTATGTCTCGCGGCTCATTTCTGACATCCCTAGTTATTATCACATTTTAATAATTTTTTTCACTTATTTTGTTTGTCAATTAAAAACTACTGCATCTTTGAAGCGCACACAAGATGTCATAAAGTTTTGACAGAACAAGTTCGCACAGTAATTAGAAACACGAGGTCGCTCTTAATTTTCTTTTGAGGGTTGCTTTCGCTGTACAGCAAAAATAAATCGCTCTCTCAACGGTACAAATAAACTAGTTTTATTGAAAACTAAGCTTGTGGAAAAAGACGTGTTGTCGGTTCGAATGTTTGGTGGAGAGTCCCTGTGTGTGGAGTCGGTCGTAGGTATATGAGTACGCATCTGGTCGCCGGCGCCAGTCCGCCGTAGACCCTTCCTGGAACGCTGGTGTGTCCGGCGGCGTCCTGCTGGCGCTCTTGACCTGATGCTTAAAAATGGGTCACTTGCGGCATGTTTTTGACACTTTTAACGGTAATATTTCTCTTCCCCAAAATTTTCACCGAATGTGATATTATGTATTTTGTATTTTTTTATTGGTTTCCTTTTTTCAACGTGAGATTTTTGGGAGGCAAAACAATTTTCAAAAAAAGTTTAATATATTTTTTTTTGAAATAAATATATGATTGATATTTTACATTATGTACCTTGAAAACTAATTTTCTCTACAGTGACTTAAAAAATTACCCCCTTATTGAATAAATGCAAAGGACGACAGGAATAAGTTTGCGGGTGAGTTAGACCACCTTGAATGTACTACATATAAAAAAATGTACACAAAATGTCCCTTGTCTATTTTTTTTTTCTTTCTAGGTATAAATACCGGATTTTTCCGCAATTAAAACTTGCCGCGCATGCAACACAAACATTAAATTAACAACTACCGAAGCCAGACTCACCTGTCCCCGATTGACGAAGCCGTGCTTGGCGGCGACGACGTCTGCCGCGGCGTCTCCCTCAGGGATGTGCACTGCGAACTCGTTGGAGTAGATCGGCGCCTGTCTCGACTTGCCGGACACTGCAACCGCGAGTACGATCGTCCATACCACCACCTCGAACAACTTTATTAAGACCATATTCGGTGTGTGATCAATTCCGATTCAAGAGCCGATTTGGTAGTAGACTGGGAAGAGACGAAATTAGCTGATGAAGAACGGTAGGCTTGATCATAGGGTATTACACTGTTAGTGCGTTTCTGAAACAAAAGAAGTCGAGTCAGTACAACTGGATAAAATCATAAAGGAAAACAAAAATAAAAACAACAGTTGTCGGTATATTCATAATCAGGAAAAGGAAAACAAAAATAAAAGCAACATTTGTCGGTATATTTATAATCAGTGTGTCAGAACTTGGAGAAAAGTCCAAGGGGGTGAGATCACAACCCCAAGTGTTGTTGCAATAAATCAATTATCGCACTATCTTGCTGAAAAAAGAAAACATTTATCGGATTAGGCCGAAGATATATTGCCAGCATTGTCCTGTAACGCTCTCCATTAACAGTAATACTGCTTCCATCATCGTTCTCGAAAAAAATAAGATTTGTGACACAGTCTCCTGAAAAACATCAAGAAGTCCTTGCGAATGACGGGGAGAGGTTAGGATTATCTCTTACACCCTGGTTTGTAGTAGCGATTTACAATTTTTACCATTGCCTAGTGAGTCATCAAAAATACCAATAGTCTAGTGTGTACACTGAAAGAAATGCGCTTTATTCTTTATTAGAATTCTAAATGCCATTATAAGTATATTGTATACTATATGTGACATATAAACAGGTGAATATTGGATATAAAACGCATTTTGCTAAACTATAAACCATATTATTTTTTAAATTACTGTATAATTAGTATACAACTTTATTAAAGATTCCATACTCGTTACTGAAACACCTAGTACTGATTATAAATTTTATAATAACAAATGTATCACTGTTGTATACTCTTTGTATGAGTTAAAAACATTCAATTTTCAGAAATTTTATTGTAAAACTGTAATTACAATCTGAGACTCTAATATAAAAAAACATTTAAGTAAGTATTAAAACTGGTAACAAATCTGTCCCAAAACTGCCCAGCTTATTCTTAGCAGCAATGCAGCCCTGTCTTCTTCTTTACATCACATTACATGGTAATTTACACTATAACTCTTCCACCCTAAGAACGAAGCATCCCCTGAAAAGTTGACATTCTTTTCTTCTAATTCTATTTCCTCTGGTTGATTGAATTTATAAGTGCTCTTCTTTGCCACTGTTAGCCTCTTGTTCCTCCATATTATGTACAGCTTAACATCAGTGATATCTAATAGGGCACACAAGATAATAATATTTAAGATTTCGACAAGATTTAAATATGAAAAAACTAAATAATTACAAACCATAAAATACTTAGATAACTTGCCACATCATATAACGTGATACGATGATATATCCCACAAAACATCCATCTATACTGTGTATTTTCATCCAACTAGAAGCAGCGTAATAGTCGATGCACAGCGGACTGTCGGAAATTTTACGATCCTCACTTAGTATTGTAAAAAGCGTTTTTCACGTTAAAAACTGAAACAATCATGAAAACGAGTGATTTTGTTAATACAGCTGTTATATACAGATTTGAATATTGGACTTTATACGACAAATCTTCCCTGCTATACAAATGGATCACGAAGCCTGTAACACACAATAAGATAAGTAATTCATTATAACCTTTATTTCACAGATACATAAGTGTATTAAGCACTTTCCAGTTAAACTTATTGCATAATAAATATGGCGACGATTGTTCTTTTTTAATATGCACTATACCTATACATTATTCTAGAGAAACAGTTTAAGAATGGACTTACCATTTCTTTCAGTGTAACTTTATATGAGCGTAATTTTCATAAAACTGCTTTATAAAAATCTCCCTGTATTTTTCTCCTTCGCTGAAAGCACGGAGATCACAAATTAGCTTTCAGAATAAAATATATAGATATTGTAGTACAAAAATAACGGTTTTTGCAACATATTGAATAACAGAACAGAAATATTTATATTTCTCTTCAATATAGAGCCGTGTTTTGATATCCGATTTTGTGGATACATCAAAGTATCGCATTGAAATAGGGGTTTACTATTTCAAAAAATACATCAGGTTTTTTCATCACAGCAACAAAATTGAGTATTTTCTCTTTGATATTTTCGCGTTTCAACTAAAACTGGTCTTTTTCGTTAATAATATAAAAGTTGTGAACAAAACTAAATCAACTCATGTTTCGTTAGTTACAAATTTTATTGATTAAATTGCTTCAATAATGACTGCTTATTTCATTCATATTCAATTGAAAAACATTTCAACTCAAGCTAATCTCTGTCTTCCCATTTACAATATTAATTTTCTTTTTGGCACCGTTTTAGAGTTATTATAAGCTTTTTCATATTGTCTTGCAGATTTTTGAGGCTTAAGTTATTTACTACAAACCCAAATTAATTTGTCGTAAATGTCAACACTTATACTCCCTTCTTTGACAATTCTAACAATATTTCAAATCAATTTTCTAAAAAATACTGTTTGATCCCGCATTTGCGAAGTCGCTTTTGCACTTTAAACGCGTTTTTCTTTCATCCAGCTACCAAATTAACTGACTAGCGCAGCGGTAACGTGACACCTATCACAGCCAGATCTGACTGGAAGTGATAATTACTTCTTGTAATTAATTACGACGGTGAGCTTCCAATTAGGCGCATGTAACTCTTATCTAATAGACGTCGCGTGATTCCGAATAGAAAAGTGAGTACCTACTGCAACAATACGGTACGGTGCGTATTACTTAATTCCATAAATCCAAGGAAAAAATGCAGTACAAGCCCAGATCGTGTAATTACGTATGTTCATGTTCCTTGGGCGGTAAGTAATAATGCAGCTTTCAGCTTGCATGCGATGGGGAGTAACAATTTAATCTGGAAAGTAACATAAAGCAGTGTCGCGAAGCCTGAGGCATTGCGGGGATTTCTGCAAGAAGTTTGTGTGGGTATGCAGATATTGTATTTTACGACTATAACAAAATACTAAGAAACGAGTTTTTAAGATATCCTTTGCTTCTCACATAACTAAATAAAAAATTTAAGAATCTCGAGAATAAGTTGTTAGGGAATCAAAATGTTTTTATTTGACTCTGTAAGGATGTAATTTTAAGTGATGGTTAAATTTTTAGGGGTAATAATACGTGTTTCATATAATACTAATCTGAAATCAATTTTTTTTAACCAAACAAATAGGCGAGTCACCATATTTTTTTTGATGCCAATGCGGAAGAAGTACAGAATATTAATTTGGAACGTAGGCTAACTTAGCATCATTAGCCCTATCTAATAGTCGTCATGATCTACAGGATCATAGTTTTTCTGGGGTCTGGCTTTCTTCTCAGTCTCCCCAAACATTCTTCTGGAACGTCACTGTTTTTTTCTAGATTATGGGCTTAATTTCCTGTTCAATTTAGAAACTTTTTTGCCATATGCAATGTTTTTGTATTTGCAGCCGTTTTCGAGCAAAACAATAAAAAACGATTTTTTGTAATTGATTCGGCTTTAAATTTAACAAGTTACAGGAAATCTTTTTTTAGTTTTTTGTTAGAAAACGGTAGCAGATACGAAATTATTGCAAGAGACAAACAAGTTTCTAAATTGAACAGGGATCTTGTTCTAGAAAAGACCAAAGAATCTAAGTTAGCATATATTCCAAATTTGAGCTACACAATATATCTCAAAAACTGTGGGAGATACGAAGAAAAAACAGAAAAATTATGAAACATCCTATATACCTAATAACTAATATTCGCATATGGATAAACATACATTACTTTCATGCATCGTGTTTATTTTGTGAACTGAATTGCCAATGACTTCTGACAGTGATCTAGTTTAGGTGAACTATACGGTCATTTTACATATTCCAACGAAGTAAATAATTTCACGTAACCTCGGATTGATCACATAGGTAGACAGGGACTCATTTAGGAAAGATTAAAACAGATCCTATTTAGATATCTACTATAAAAAATTATGCAATGCAAAACAAAAAAAAGATACGTTTTTACTCCCTTTTCTTATTCAGTCACTTCATCAGCCGAATCAGTTTATTTTAAAATAAACCAAACCAATATAAAATAGTAACAAAATTAAACCGCGACTGATACGCACGAAAAAAACTTATACGATGTGAAATCCGGTTCCGTATGAATGCGCCTCTTTGTCATGGATTGCCGCATGATCAGTTTCGAACAATAGCTTCAAAGACACGCTTGAGCATTATTTGGCATATGCAAGTATACTTTACACCTGATGTGATATAATAACAAAGTGTACTATTAGTTTTTATTGGAATCGAACATGCAAGAGCCTTTTTGACACCTTGTTTGACACGTCCCACTGTCTTCGCCGGCATGACAATTTTAAATTCAATTTTTACTTCACTTTTGACATTTGGCGTTAAATATTACCGCCCGAATGCAGCCGGAAAAAATCACCTTAAATCTGTTCCTCCTTAAATCCTCTTTCAACATAAACGCAGTGAAAATTTAAAAGCGACTCAAATAAATCATATTCCCGACTAAATAAAATGCGTAACCGCAATTTTTCTCCGCTTTCAGGTAGTCGTTGTTCACTTTCTCCATCAACAGACTCGCTAAATTTGTAGAGGGCGCTCGTGGCGGCGGCGGCGGCCAAGTCGGGACGGGGCAGAGAGAAGGCAAGCGGCATGAAAAATTTATGAAATAAGGAGACATCCAGGGTGTGACGTAAATTGCGACAACGCTAGACTCATAAACGGAATAAAATGAATTTAATGCGACAATCTGGGTGGTACGTAACTGAAAATAAAATATTTTAGGGAGGCCGTAAAAAGTAAACGCGATTGCCTCGCCAGGCGTCTAACTTACTCCGAACGTGTAAGTGCCTGTTCTTTTATTCAGTCCCGTTTATGCTTCATGTACTACCGCGACGATGTTCGCAGCTCCACGTGAATATTTTTTGTTTCCTTTTAATGTTTATGAGTAAATTATGGTCGAATTTCGTCCATGTTTTGAAAGGAGTTCTGTAACCTTTCAAAAAAACTCGGAATCCGCAGACAAATTATCGTAGACGATCTGCTATGCAAAATGGGAAAGTGCAGGACGAAAAAACAAAATTTTACCACTGTTTCGAACACTTTCCGGAATTCCCCCTGAGCGGAAAATGCTAACAGCGCATACGACGAAGCGCTACACCGCCACCGACTGCGCAGAAAGGCGCCAAAGTATTTTTTCGGTTTTTGTAAATGCAATATTTTCGGTTGCTGTATCAGAAAGTGGCATCTACACGCACTTTCCTAAGTAGTCCAGTATACAACGGTAAAAATAGGGTATTACCTCCGAATTCTTGACACCCGCACCGATTTTCATGAAGATCGTTGAGTAAGCTCATTTCACCCTCCTTTACAAAACTTACATATCCATAATGTGCGTTTATTGTTTTATGGGGTGAAAACTACCTCTTCTTGCGAAAAACGTAAAAAACATATATTTAAGTGTTATGTCAATAGAATAAGCATTATTTTATGTTTTGAATAATAATTTTTGATTTGTAGCAATATTCCAACCCTTAAAATTAAGGAACAAAAAAACAAAAATTAGTTTTCGCGGCTCTGAAATGTTTTGATGGAGCAATAATAAAGAATTGAATATTTTTTACTGTTTATGAAATAATACATGATTTATTGCAACGTTTCAACCTTTAAAAACCACCCTTATTGCAGAAAATAAAGCAAAACATTTTTTTCACAACTTCATAGCATTTATAATGAATGAAAGACTCTGTTCTCAGAACATGTTCCGCGTGTCGCTTTACAATAGAGTCCAACTTTGCGGCAACTGCAAGTCGCACCGCATGCTTTTTTGCAATTGCAAAATATCATTTTTAAAAGTTCTTCGGGTGCAGGCTGGTTGAACATTTTGATTGGCTGGAGAGAATTTTCATTTTTATTCCATCCCCAATCAGTTGGATTAATGCTATCATTACCAAGCCACACCTGAGTTTGTAATAAACTCTTTTAATGTGTTGGTTCAGAGCATGAGCTGTGGGGACAAGAGATGATAGTTTCACAGCCGTTTTCTTGTTAGTACCTTAACGAAGGACTCGAACCGCAAGCGCTCCAGAACAGTTAAGCCATTTACACGATCGACAATTTTCACTGAATAATACATTTCGTTTTTTCACGATAACTTTTTAATTTTTAATATTTTTCATCGCTCCAAAAAGCAATTTGCAGGGAATTGCAAGAGCTACAAATCAACCTTTATAGTTGAAGGGTCTTGAACTCTTCGTTTTCGAGAATTTTAGGTTTTAAGGGCTCAATGAAGGTGGTCCTTACACGCAAATGCAAACTAAAAAACGTAATGTCTCAGTTAATTATTGCTCTACAGAAAAATTTAAAGAAAGCTAAAGTATTATAAAAAAAGACCTTCAATTTTTAACTCCTGCATTTTTTACGTATCTTGTTTAGTTTTTGAGTTATTTCGAAAAAAAAGGAAATTTTTTTAAAAATTAAAAAAAAGTTTTTGTATTAATTCAAACTTTTTTTTTTTTTATTTAGGCATTCTAAACCGGTCAAACTTGCAGAGCCTATTATTAGTACCTAAATAAAGTTAATTGTACTTACATGGATTACGCTTAGTTTCTATTTTATTTTCATCATAACTCCGCGAGTTTTTGAGCTACGAAATTTTTTCAAAAAGCATTTTAAGTCTTCCCAAGCACTTTAAAAAAGGTTACATTCATTATCTCCGAAAAATTTGTTCTTTCGCCATTATTTTACGGTAAAAGGTTCGATTTTACTTTCCGAAAAATAAACAATCACGTTTAGAGAGTAAGTAGACTAGGCGGTATCTGTTTTAGTTTGGGTGAAACGTATATCCACGGAGATTTTTGGCTTTTCGGCCTTCAAATATCACTAGGAATGAAAATTTTTCTATGCGCATAAAAAAAAGTGGGCTTAACTTTAGGCGGCACAATATGTTAAAAAAATTCGAAAAATGTCATATTTTTCTTCCTATTTAATTATGTATCTTTTCAAGAGTTGATTTTAGGCGAAAATGGAAGAGGAAAAAATGTTTGTAATTAAATTTTACAAAATATGACTAGTTACAAATCGAATGAATCATGATTATTATGGTAAAAATCGAAAAAATCGCAAAAATGGGGTTAAAAAACAATACTTTTTAGGGAATTTTTTTGGGGTATTTAAATTGGGTATAGGACCTTTATACTTGGCTCAAAAAAACTTCATGTTATGTAGAATTATCACACCAAATTTCATCAAAATCGGTTCGATAGATTTTGCATAATAATTTTGCAATCCAGATTTTGAAAAAAAATTTGCAAATTTTCAAAATTTTGCACAGCAAAAACCAAAACCCTTAGATACTTGAAAATTTAATCACATATTGAAGCTCAAGCTTTCAAGCGCTTTTTGAAAAATTCGCATCCGTCAATTAGGAGAGCTCTGGCGCTTGTTTAAACATTGGTCGAATTTTTGTACTTATAAACAATTAGAATAACTTTGTGAATATTCAATCAAATCAATTTTTTAAAACTGTTTTTAAAGTTATTGGAAAGGCGCTTCTTTAAAAATAAAACCAGATCGGTTGGTCAATTAGTTACGTAGTCATAGCCGATCAAAGTTAACCGTCATTTACACTAAATGTACTGGGACATCCGGGCTAATTTTTCGAAAAATACCTTTGGTATTCCGAGTTCTTACCAGGTCTAAGTTTGCAATACTTTTCTTCATTGCCAACCTACTTTAAAACAAATTTAAAGTTATTTATGCAAGGGAGAAATTCAAGAAAATCGTGCGGGTGGTGGTGGTGGGGGAAGCAGAGAGCGCGGCCGCTTCGGCCTGCTCGAAAGTCAATCGGCGAGTTCAAAACCGCGACGCGCTTAAAAAATTTTTAATATCTCAGCTTCTAGAGGTCCGATTTTGATATTTTTTTTTTTAAATCGATGTCTTGCGATTTAAAAAAACAATTAGAGTATTTTCAAATGCCTATTATTAATAATTACTGGTCTTTCAACAGTCCGATAATTGTTTATCTTTAAACTTCCTTTAATTTATCAACTTTATTTTTTTATCCTATCAAAGGTAAGTGCATAAACTTATATACTGTTTATCAAGGATCAAAAACAAATTTATTTGAATATTCTAAAATTTTCAATCCTAATGATATTTGAAAGCCAAAAAGCCAAAAATCTCCGTGGATATACGATTCACCCAAATATGGACTCTTTGAAATAGATATCGTCTGGACTAGAGTGATAACTCGGTTATTATTACATCTACGGTAATCAACAGAAAATGAATCGATTCGTAATTTAAAAATTTTATTTTTGCTCTACATGGGTTTTTCGATAAAACGCAAGGTTTTGGAATTATTTATCAAAAGTTGTTGAAAATCATGCACTTTTTAGATGAAAAATCAACATTTTCAATCGCAAATTACTCAGAAAATATTAATTTTTGGAAAAAACGTTATAGAGCATTTTTTTCTTACAATTGACCCCTCTATTGATTTTTGTGATTAAAATAGGTGCCTTCGCACCTCCGAGAATGGGTGGTATTCGCCCACAGGGTGAAAGCACACATCGGCACAATGTAACTTTTGTTTCTTGAGCAATTTTCTACTTACTGTTAAAATTTCACGTCAATCGGCGCATGTGCCAAGAATTCGGACCTAAAAACCGTCATATTCTGAGCTAAAGTTAAGGACGAAGTTAAGACATGCGACAAATAACGTTTTCGAAATACTTAAACAAAAGTAATTGCCTCCGAACTTCCGAATCCCCGAACGCACCGAGCCTCGCGGCATTAATTCTCATTCAATTACTTTACATTTCCCGAAAAGTCCTCCCCGCGCCACGGGCCTTGGGGGCTTACCGTGGGCCGTACTCCTCGGAAACACCCCTAGCGCGGCGGCGACGCCGCCGGTCGGCTTCGGTACATTTATTAAAAGTAATTGATTTGTTTACAGGGGATCCGCCAGACTCGCTCATAGTTCGTAATTTAAAACTCGTTCCGTCTCCTGAGCCCCCGGGAAGCGTTTAAGAGCCCCTATTTCGCCTTTTTATCTGTCATTTGCATTCCTTTTGTTATTCTAATGGCGCAGAAAACTACCCAGTCCCGTCTGATAATAAAAGCTTTCTGCCCCGGCGATGACAAGTCGGGAACGTTCCTGTTTCGATTTCGGTAAATAAGCCCTACACAGAAAAAAAATAATGAGGCTGATGTACTTTTCATTAAAACTATGGACTTGAGTAGTAGCGATTTAATACTACGTGAGAGAGTCCGCAGTACGAGCGATAAAGACGGGATAACTTATTAGTAGGGCAAGTACACTCAAACAATTTATCTAATTTGAATACAAAAAACAAAGACATCGCTGGAAAGAGAATTTTGTGTAGAGTACAAATTTGTAAGTGTTCCATTTAAGAAAAACCACCTTAACGATGGTTCGCCCTGATGCATCACCCTGTATAATTCAAAATATTTTTAAAATGTGAACTTTTTTAAATACATCACTCCCATAACATATTTATTTTCAAATCTTTAAAATAAGGGAGATATTGAACTTTGTCACAGTATTGGGCCACTCTGCATTTCGGATATATAGTACCACAAGACCTACATAAGTAGACGGTAACAAATTTTTTTAAATATTCATATGGTAAAGCATATAACCAATTAATAAGAATTCATACATTTGGGAAACTGCTAAAGTTGCTGCGTTTCCCAAATTGAAGGATGCTCACGAATATACCGAACATTGTTTCCGTAGAACATCAGCTACACCATTAATATACAGGGTGTCCCAAAAGTGACGCCCGTCCTTCTAGGTTTTGATTAAGGGGACAAAAACAAATCGAAAATCAAGAGTGGAAAATTTTAAGATTGCTTTTCTTTGTTGAGTTATTCAAAAAAATTATTTAAAAGAAATAAAAATAAACATTTGGGCTGGGTTATTAAATAATTATGTAGTTTAGAGCGATATATACTGCAACTGTATGTTTTTAAATGAAAACTTACTATTGCCATTGCTGGATGACGTTCCGTTAGCAGTTAGACTAAATTATTGATTTCAACATGATGGAGCTCCATCACATTATGGTTTGCGAGTATGAAATTATCTGAATCAAAACTTCCCAGGCAGATGGATTGGAAGAGGTGGACCCATAGCATGGCCTCCTAGGTCACCAGATCTGAATTCCTTAGATTATTTTTGGGGTTATTTAAAAGAAAAAATTTACAGCGAACCTGTTGTAAATCCAGAAAATGTCGCGTTAATAGACCAAGAGATGCTACGAAGGGTTAAAAGCTTCAATGTTGAATCGTGCCTATCTTTGTCTTAGAGTAAAAGGCAACTTATTTGAACACCTTTTGTAAAAACAATTTCTATTATTTAAGCACGTTATGGTTTTTTCCTCTCCATTTTATAAAATTGTTTTATTAAAATGTTTTCCTCTATCCCTTTCTGGTTAAAATTATTCCGTACACCCAGGTACAACCGATAATCGGAAACTATACTTACCTACTAATGGTTATAAATTATTTGTCTTGGTCCCCATAAGCATAGACTTCAGTTTTGAGAAGAAAAATTGGAATTTCACTTTTTTAGTTTTTTGAATAATTTTCTGAAAAAGCACTTTTGCAGTTTTTTAAATACAGGGTGTTCCTAAATAAATATCGCAACGGAAAACTGTATATTTCTCTTGAAAAGAGAAACATTTTTTTCCTATTTCATTTTTCTCTCCGGGCTTTCGTTTTCGTGATACACGGTGTCAAAACTTTTTTCAGATTTTTGCCAATATCTTAGGAACCGTTTGAACTACAGGACTGAGCTTTTGTACACACATTACCACTATTAATAGCTACTTGTTGTAAAGGTTGTTGAATTTCGTTAAACTTGTTAATTATTACTATCTATCTTTTGAATTACAAAAGATTTTCGAAATGTTAGCAAAATGTTTGCTTTTGTTCATAAAAAGTCATTTTTCTTGAAAACGGTTGACATTAGAGCAACCAAGAGAACTCTTTTAGTGTAAAATTCATTGACGCTTCAGAATTTGGTGTCAAATGTCAATTTTTCCAGTGGAGTAAAATTTAGGGGGGGAAAACCCTTACGATACCTTAAAATCTCCACCACTGGCACGTTCAATGAATTTGAGAAGGGTGCGAAAAAGTAGCTATTAATAGTGGTAATGCGTATACAAAAACTCAGTCCTGTAGTTCAAACAGTTCCAAAGATACTGGCAAAAAATTAAAAAAAAAATAAAGTTCTGACACCGTGTATCTCGAAAACGAAAGCCCGGAGAGAAAAATGGAAGAGGCAAAGAATGTTTCATTTTACAAGAGGAATATACAGTGTTCCGTTGCAACACTTATTTAGGAACACCCTGTATAGCACGAAAACGAAGCAAAATTTCGGTATAATTCATAGAGAAAATTTTGTAGAGAATTGAATTTCCCATCGAAATGGCTTATTTCAAAAATGTAAAAGAAAAGTTTTATGCAAAAAAACAATTTAAAAAAAGCAAAAAATACGATTTTTTAATTTTTTTAACTTCTTTGACTTTTTTGTAGTAGAAGTAGGCAAAGAAAATTGCTGTACAAAAAACCTAGATGAGATTCCCTTCAAAACGATGCGTTGTCAAAGTTTTTGGACTAATATTGACTGAGTTATAACCGGGCAAACTTAAATATTTTTTAGATTTTCGTCGTTTTTAACGGTTAATGATTATAATTCTTATTATTTCTACAACATATTGGTTCTATACTTCTTTATTCTTTATTTCAAGTATTATTTGTTAATAATAAATCAATATTTTCACAACTTAGTGTCAAAAAAGTAAAAAAAAATAAAAAATTATTTTTTGCTTTTTTTAAATTGTTTATTAACGATTTCTTGCATAAAATTTTCCTAAATAAGTTAGTTGTTATTGAGATTCGCCATTAGACTGTTCACCCTAAGTGATCAATAAAAGTTGGAAATTAAATTCCTAAAAGTTTATTTAGGCCCAAATACCAGTTATCCTAATATTAGCGGCAGTAAAAATTATTCTAATGTAACTTTAGTGCCTGACAGCTGTCACTGAAACTACGCCTTTAATGTCGATCGGCGAAAAACAACTTAAGCAGGTTTCTGGGTCAGCTAAACATACAAAGGGCCTTCATTATATTTAAATTATTATTTAAATCCCCAACTCGTTGTGCATTCATTCATTGCATACAAATTACATATTTACACTTCGAGTATCGTAAAACAACCATTTTTCTCTATTGGGTACATTGCAAAGTCCAAATTATGCGTTTACACCGGTAGTTAGCAAAACGCCCATTCGGTTGAAATAACCTTCATAAAACAGCATTAAACAACGCTGGAAATAGTTTTATAGCCGTAACAGGTAAATAGAATGGAATAGAGTAGACAGGAGATAAACAAACGACGTGATATGTTGGGCTAACTATGACTATTTTATTCCAGTTCCCCAGACCACATTGATTTTGTACAAGAGTGTAACAAGAATGAGTTGTAGTTTTAGAGACCCTAGGCACAGACATAATTTATTACGAGAGAACTACAGAACAAGTTTCTCTGTTAAAATGAAAAATATAAATAGCCCATAGGCGAGTATTCACTATTTTTCTGTTTAACAAATTGTTCTATTGTCTAAGAATTTTTTAAATACTAATTCTAAAACATTCATACTAACCGAAGCATAAGTTATGTAACAAAAGCCAGATCCGTGTAATTTATGGGGCGATTTTCGGAAAGACTGGAGCTCAACAGTTCTATTAAGCCTTTTAAGAACAATCACGGGCAGACGACGGTCAGGTATTATAGGTGTCATATTTGTATTTAGAGGGTGGTCTGAAGTCAGGGAGACTAATAAATTTACAAACCGATAATTAGAACAACCCCAAAACACTTCGGGTGAAAGGCGTAGAGGTTCCAAATTAGAATTAAATCAAATTGTTAAGTTGACAATAATTGGAAAAGAATGTAATAGATCAAATAGCTGGTTTTTAGGCGGATTTTTCAAGCTATAAGAATATATTAAATGAGATTGACTAATGTTGGTATACGGAGTCACAAGAGAAAGGTGTAGGGTTATTTGTAAGTTTAGTCTCTAAATTATATAATTTAGACAGTTGTAAAATCATCAATTAGATAACTATTAACATGGCATAGTTATGGCAAAGCGTCCCGATATTCAGGGTTCCCGCCAGTAGGATAAGAACAGAAACTTCTGGACCCGTGGGTCCAGAAATGGGCGTGTCGAAGCGAGGTGTCGAATTCAGGAGAGATCTCCGAAAAAAAGAGAGTTTTTCCTTGGGTTCCACATTGAGCAATATACTTAGTCTCGGGTTAATTTAATAATGAATAGTCATTCCAAATTTTGCTATGGATCGCGCATTCCCTGAATCTCGATACGCTGTCGCGTGTCAATAAATTAATTAATAATGTTTTTCGAGCCCGTTGTGTCATTATTTTGTTTGTTTGTTTTGTTTTTATTGTTATTAAAACCCTTCCTGGAAAGTTTTGGTGTTTTCTTGTTCTTCCAACTTAAGTGCCACACCATACAACCAACCACTGGATTACATTCTACATGAGCGACGTACGGTAAATGTCTGAAACTCATTCTCTGTACATACCTACAACATTTCTAAGTTCCCACGTATTAATTAAAGTGTAATGATAATTATAAATTCCCTTTCGAGAATTAAATAGTAAACTCTTTTGAAATCCATACTCGTTATGATACTGGTCATAGCGGTAGATAGATAATTAAAGAAACAACCCCTCAGGTTACAGTTAATAACGAACAGGTAATATTAAAACAGCAACAAAATTAAACCGTGAACAGTTTAAATTTAAGCAGAATGCAATGCTGTACAGAATACCTACGAATGACAACGTAGGTTAATCACTGCTGTTCGGTTAAAACTAAACGGCCAATACAAGTATAATTCTTGAGATATTTCCCCAAAGTACGAAAATGTACCATTAATCCCTAACAAATACAGTTCCCGAGCCCTATTACGACGCATCGTCCTTAAGGCCGGGTTAAGCACCCCCCAAATTACAACTTGCCGCGTTATCCTTCACTGGATTATAAGGCGATGGTAACTTCCTCAATTGCCGACCAAGATATTTTTCACCGCGAATTACCGAGTTTGTATCACACATCCGAAAGTTCCCCGCGTCTATCCAGAGACCGCAAATTACTCGTGCAAAGTCTGCAGGAATCGGCGAGGGGCGAGCCGGTGCTCCCGCGGGAATATAATACGCAGCCTGTCGTGCTTCGTTATAATTAGGAGCGGGGGGACGACAGGAGGGAGTAGGGAGGAGTGCACAACTTCACAATTAGCGACAATGCTCGAGGAGGAGCTGAAATCTGATATAAAAATGTGTTATTCGACCCTTGTCCGATGTCGCGACTTCCAATTAACGACAATGTTTCGTGGAAGCTTGAAATCCGATATAAACGTGTTATTGTTATTGGACTGACAAAGGAAAATGGAATAGAAATACAGTGACGAAATTTATTATTCGGCTTGACTATTGAAATGCCCATTAATATAAACTTAATGACGAGGGAAAAACATGTCGATTAATTTCACTAATGTATTGTATTGTATGTACAAGTACGAGCAAGTGTATCTGGTTATTACATTATGAATATTTAAAGATGTTGTACTGATAAAAGACACCTCAAACTTTGAGTCTTAAAGGGGTAAAACAACACCGAAATGTTAAAGAAAAAGTTGTATGTCTTAAGGAGGTTCGATACCGAAAGAAAAATGGTAAGAAAGTTTTCTAAACAATTGAAATCTGTTAATAAATATGCAAACTGCCTCGTGTAAAAATATGAGATCGATTGCCAATGTAGTTTTTTTGAAAAATTATATTAAAAATTATGTTCTTATACACAGGCTCTTATGGGAGTTGGGAAAAAACTTACATAAAACGTAAATATTGCTCTTAAAAATGGTTAGGATCGAGAAAATAAAATTGTAATTAAACAACTAAAAATTACTAAACATTTTAAAACAATAAAAATATCGACTTACAATGTAATTATTGAGATAATGGAATTAGCTCATTATCAGTATATGACGGTTTTTAGGTCGGATTGACGTGAAATTTTAACAGTAAGCAGAAAATTGCTCCAGAAACAAAATTTACATAGTGCCGATGTGTGCATCCAATATAGGGATGAATTCTAAGCACAAAATGTTCTATAACGTTTTTTCCAAAAATTAATATTTTCCGAGTTATTTGCGATTAAAAATGTTGATTATTCATACAAAAAGTGCATGTTTTTCAACAATTTCTTATAAATAACTCGGAAACCTTGCGTTTTATCGAAAAACCAATATGCAGCAAAAATAAAGCTTTTGAAATAACGAATCGATTCATTTTTTGTTGATTACCGTAGATGTAATAATAACCGAGTTATCACTCTCTAAAAGTGATTGTTTACTTTTCGGAAAGTAAAACCAAACATTTTACCGTAAAATAATGGCGAAAGAACTAATTTTTTGAAGAAAATGAACCCCTTTTTTAAAGTGCTTGGAAAGACCTTTAAAATGCTTATTGAAAAAATTTCATAGCACAAAAACTCGCGGAGTTATGATGATAATAAAATGGTTATCTCATTTTTTCGGAGAAAAAATCAACAGTAAAATCTATGGCTGCACCATAAAAATAGAAACTAAGCGTAAGCCATGTACAGTTGACTTTATTTAGGTACTAATAATAATCGACAAATGTACAGAATTTTTTTCTCAAAAACTACTGAACAGATTTTAATTCTAAAAAAAGCATAGGTAATAATCGGCAAGATCTTCTACTTTAAGATATATTTTTTTGGTATAGGTCAATTATTTTATTGAAGGTCTAAAGCGAGTAAAAAAAACAGTCTACAAATACTGAAATTGTAACTGTAGATTCATTGACACATGGATGGAAAATCGAAAATGGTTGTTTGGATTTTAATTATTTCGAAAGAGAAACTGTGTTAGATATGCTTAAAAAATATTTTTGTTCATGTAGTGGAAAATGTCATCGAACCTGGAATGCTGTGCAGTCTGTGCGTGCTCAGATGAATGTCAGAATGTTCCATGCGAAATTGATAATGTAACGCTTATTTCAGCTCAAGAACTTGTCGAAAATAACTTATTATTTAAAAATTAAATAAAAAAGAAATTAATTTACTTTTATTGCTCTTAATATTTTTGTAAAATAAAAATAAAATAATTATCCTTTACAATAAATTATCTAATAACTTTTTTATTTTTCGAGACCACTAGGTCAATTATTATTATTGGGTTAATTTTACGATTTAAAAAGCTTATTTAGTTTAATTTTAGTATGACTCTCACGTCAATTTTAGCCATTTATAAAACCAAAAATCGAATATTTAAATTTTACTAATTATTTGCAAAAAATGATCTTTTCAACATTTGTACTGTTAGCATATATCGATTAAAAAAAATCATAATGTTTATTGTAAATATAATCTAATCCAGGATATTGTAAAAAGAAAATTTCAATTTAAAGTGTTATCATAATTTTCTTTAAAAGACTTTTTTTACTAGCTTTAGACCTTCAATAAAATGATTGACCCATACCAAAAAAATATATCTTAAAGTAGAAAATCTGCCGATTATTATGCTTTTTTTAGAATTAAAATCTGTTCAGTAGCTTTTGAGAAAAAAAATTCCCAAAGTTTGTCGATTTCGTTACTTTTTTCACATTAAATTGTAAATATTCCGGAAAGGAAGCATTTTTCGAATTTTTGTCAAAGAACAAAAAGTGTTTATTTTGGTCCATTTTACAATGAAAAACTATTCGAAGCCATTCGGCAAGTAATTTTTTTACATCTTGTTTGTTTATAACAATTGACTGACAACGCCGGAAAATATAAAAAATATATGTAAATTATCAGAAAAATATACTTTATAAAATAAAAAAAGTGTCATGCTGTAGGTTTTTGTTTTAAAAATTTAGTCGGTTCATCCCTTTTTATAGGGGCGAACCGCTCGCCTATAACAGCGTGTAACAAGTAGCTCTTACAGCGCATGTTAAAGTCATATAACGAGCGTTCAAATAAAAACGTAGTCGAAGTTGGCTCTGACACATTGGACGTAGGGAGTAGCTTATAGCGACCAACTTAACCTCATTTCTCAACGAGCTGTATAGCAGCTGTCAGTTTCAATAACGTTAATGACTATATAACTTTATTTTAAAGAATAATCGTGATAACAATAACAAACAATTAAAGGAGCTGCGGAAAGTGTCCCCCTCCTTGTTATAACAATAAATTAAAGCAGCTGCTGAAAGTGTCCCCCTCCTTGTTCCAAGCACTTTTCACACCTGTTCCTCAAAGAATTAAAGACATTTTCTAAGATGCTCGGGGTATTGTTAATTTCACGAATCTTGTCTATAAGTCGAGCCTGCAGATGGTTTAAATCAGGAATAGGCAGTTCAAAAATAGTGTTTTTAAGGTAAGGCCACAAAAAGAAATCACACGGCGTAATATCACATGACCTCGGTGGAAATTCATGTTCAGCATTGAGACTTATTAGTCGATTTTGGAAAACTTCCCTCAACATATTCATCGTCTCGCCTGCCGTATGTGCCCTTGCGCCATCTTGTTGAAAGTAAAAGTTTGTAATTTCGTTTTCTTCCAGCTGGTTAACAAAAGGAGCGATAATTTCTTCTCTATACCTTTGCGCAGTAAGAGTACCATTAAAAAAAATAGGTCCATAAATCCTCCTTCGATTGAGAGCACACCAAACTCCAATTTTTTGAGCGTGTAGAGGGCCCTCGACAAAAAAGTTATCTGGTTTTTCAGAAGACCACATTCTCATATTCTGTGAGTTTACGTAACCACTTAAATGAAACCAGGCTTCATCAGAAAAAAAGGTGATATTATGAAGTTCACCGTAGTTGTTTAAAAACCATTCACAAAATACAGCCCGTCGCGGAAAATCAACTTCATGAAGTTCTTGCTGACAAGTTAAACGATAGGAGAACAAACGCAAATCTTTTTTTAACACTGTGTGGCAGGTACCGACTGATACTCCCACCATTTGTGATAAAACACGTACAGAAGTTCTTGGCGCATTTTCCATTATTTGTTGGACATTTTCTTTTAATTCTTCAGTCCGCTTTTTAGGTCGGCCGCTTCCTTCTTTTCTTGTTACACTGCCCGTTTCACGAAAAACATTAACACAACGCTGAACTGCACTTTGAAAAATTTTGTACTCAACAACGCCGGGAAATTGATTTTGAAATTCTATGAAACATTCCTCAATAGAATACTTCCATATTCCATCAATCTTGCGTCCATTTCTAAAGTAGGACTCTATGATAAACACTTTTTGTTCTTGAGAAAACACCATTTTAAACGCTTTTTAAAACGAAAATATTCAAATTGATAGCGGCGATATAGCGCTTTGACAGATGACGTTTAAGTTCATTTGCTATACGCTACGCCCTACGTCCAAATTTTCAGAACCAACTTGACCACGTTTTTATTTGAACGCTCGTTATATTCCAATATTTTTTGAAAAACTATAAAGAATTTTAAATAGAATACCAACATGTTTTAGTACATAACTTCACAATACGTACTATTTTCTACTATAAACACAAAGATGTAGGTCAATATTATTAAATTTTACTGCAATAAAACTAACATCGACAATTTTATATGGGAGTTTCCTTAATTTCTGATATTTTATTAAACATTTTCGGGACACCTCGTTTCTCCAAAAGCAATCAAGACCGTTATTATGCCGTAATTTGCATTTGCTTATCATAAACGTATAATTAAATTTAATGATACTGCCTGGGTGATCTTCTGGCACATAAATAACGCCGCCGCCGCCATCGCCGCCGCCGGGTCCATTCGGCTCCCTTCCCCGTGACGCGGCCTAACGAACCCGAAACGCAGAAAGCAACTTCTTTTGTTGCCCTCCCATCAAGTGTGCTGCTTTTGACAAATCAATAAATCATTCATCTCGCCCCCGTTCAGAACCAACCCCGATCCCATACCTTTCACTTGGTAATGATTCCAAGACCATAATTTCCACTTAAATAGTTACATATTTGAATCCACTTACTATACTGTACGTTTAAAATGTATCGGTCCCTCATCTTTGTATGCTTAGGTAAAAAAAGTCCTAATTAAACGTATATTTTGCGGTGTACAGTTACATTTTAAAATGTATTATTGACCTGTTTTAGCTCAACCAATCACGTGATTATGCGGTGTAATAAGCTGCAGGGTACTAAGGCTGACTATCGAACACATTCCGGGCTGGTTCCGCAAGAGTCCTGCAGTGATCTTCGCGTTGAATTCCATGATTGCGTCTTCTTGAAACAAATGAGTAATGACCATATTGGGTTGGTGGTCATCTCCGATGGGTTATTAATATATAAATGATTTCGGTTAATGATGATCCTAAGTTCTTGCTTCAGTACGAATTTAATAAACTTATTTTCCAAAAATCCGGAACTGTGGGGAAAATTTTCGCACCTTTATGCGCTGTCGATTGTGGCACAACGATCGGTAGTATGCTTTGTTAGCATCGTCCGTCAGTGCTGATGGTGTTTGACGGCAACCGGGGGCTTCGTAGAGGAACTACAAGGAAATTTCGAAACATGAGTAAAATTTTGTTTTCCCGACCTATGCTTTCCGATAGGCG
Organism: Anoplophora glabripennis; assembly: GCF_000390285.2. Taxonomy (NCBI): domain Eukaryota; kingdom Metazoa; phylum Arthropoda; class Insecta; order Coleoptera; family Cerambycidae; genus Anoplophora; species Anoplophora glabripennis. The sequence continues at coordinate 412,165 of NW_019416620.1, read as the reverse complement.
ACGTAAATCTTCTACGGTTCTTTGTCCATGGTCTCGTACTTTTGGTGGAATTTTTGCCCCAGTCAAATTTCTAACACCCTGTATATTTTTTGATACTTTAGTAACCGCATATCATCTAGAATATTGGGACATGCAAATTTACATGGATTAAAGAAAAATCACCCTTAATATAGGGAGTGCCTTAAATAAACAATGAACAAAGCCAGATCCATCAAAGTTTCCGGTCCGACAGAATATTCAGACCACGTTTGGAATCGAGCGAGCTCCAAACTTTAAAATTTCCACCAGTAATCCGTGTATACATCACAATTAACAGTTGAACTTCCAGTTCAACTTCCGCAATTAACAATTAACCCGTAAATTATTCAGAAAACGCAAACAATCGATATCATTATCTGTAATGAACAACACGACCCTCCTTACCGCGGAAACACAGGCAGGGCCATGGGCGTAACCGTAAGGGGGGTAACCGTTAGGCAGGGGTCAACATGAATTGTGTGTTGAATAAGAAGAATACATGTTTCAAAATAAATATTTCGGAAAACTTGAAATTAAAAGCAAAATACTGACTGCAGTTAGATCAGCCACTTACCCACCAGCTCGATAATTTACGTATCACACAAAATTAAAGACCTAGTGGTGGAAAAGGCAGTTTTGACGTGATGTCGTTGTTCACAAATGTGCCAATTGGAGAAGCTTTAGAAGAACTTCATCCAAGACATAGCAGTAGCATCTCGATGGTATATCTTGTACCAATAAATATTTGTAGCAACATTTGTTTCGCTTGGAATATTCCACGAAAATGTTATGGGCCTTAAAAACCCATCCACCGAATTTGACATTCAAAACAAACAGTTGATTCTAATAGAAAATTCGTTTCTAGTGGTGTGGTGAAGGAAGTTTCATTTGTACTAGCAAAGAAAAGAGTTAGAGCTGCTGTCAAAATCTGTAATATATTCTCTTGTGTAAAACTAATACAATGCATCCAATTTCAAGTATACTTTCATATATAAACGTTACTATAAACGATTATAATACCTACTTCAGATTATAGTGAACCAGTGTTAAATTTCGAGAAACTACAAACTAAATAAACACTACTATAAAAAACTACAAACAATGTTATATCTGCAGCTTGAGGTACAGTGACGTGTCAGTTTTGGAGGAACTACAAACGAAATGAACACTCCTACAAATATCTACATAATATTTTAGATCCAGAGCTTGGAGTATGACTCTAAGTTAGATTTTCAGGAACTACAAAGAAAATATAATCAATTACAAACAATTTTAGATCCAAAGTTGGAGAATAGTGTATTGGAAGAATTATAAATGAAACAATCTATATTTTCGAGTATAGTGACTATTCGTCAGTTTTGAAAGAATTACAAACGAAATACACGCTACTACAAACAACTACAAACGATTTTAAAGCCAGAGTTCGAGGTATAGTTAGATTTCTAGAAACTACAAATGAAATAATCACTACTGCAAACGTTTAAGATAACCAACTTGAATTATAGTGACTCTACGTTAAATTTCAAGTAACTACAAAGGAAATAATCATTACTATAAACGATCTTAAATCTGTATATTGGAGTAGTAACTATGCGTCTGTTTTGGAGAAGTTACAAATGAAATACATGCTATTAGAGGCAGAGATTGGAGTAAAATGACTCTATGTTGGGTTTTTAGGAACTACAAACGAAATAAGCGCTACTACAAGCGATTTTAGAAATCTACCTTAGGTTATAGTGACTACGTTTAATTTTAAGAAACTAGAAAAAATAAGCGTTACTACAAAACCGTTACAAATGATTTTATTACTACAGCTAAGAGTATAGTGATTGCTACTACAAAAAACTACAAACAATTTTAGTGCCAGAGCTTGGAATATAATGATCCTAAGTCAGATTTCGATGAATTATAAACGAAAGAATCGCCACTACAAACGGTTTAAGATACTTAACTTGGATTATAGTGATTACGTTAAATTTCTAGGAACTACAGCGTTACTACAAAATTAATAATAATATATTATTATTAATTTTAATTAATATATTAATAATATTAATATATTTTACAATTTTCTATTGGAATCAACCGTTAGATTTGAATGCCTTCACATTCGGATGTTTTTTTAAAGGTACTCTAACGTTTTTGATGGTTACTACAAACTGCGTGGCACAATCTACAAGAATTACAAAAAAAAAATTTTAAAAGTCTGATAGAAGGTAAAATTTGACTTCTACGTCATTATATTGACAGTACATATTTTAGATAGCAGGCATTTTCCATCCCAGGACGCCACTGGCTGGAAAGCTGCGATACCGCCCCGCGAGGGCATTAATTTTGAATTGGCTTTAATGCCGGGATCCAATTTTAAAACGTTATCGCATTCCCCATTTTTTCACTGGATAGACACTGCATTAATTCCGCGGGGAGGGTGGGGGAGGAAACTTTTAAGCGGCTTTCCAATGATAAATGGGACCATCTGACAAATTTGACGACAAGATCCTGCATACTTTCCCGCAAAGAATGCGAGGCCCGAGATGGCGTCGCGAGTCGGTGAAAATGAGCGGAAGCGATTCCTCCCATCGGTTATTTGCCAAGAGGAGCGCTAATTTACGAGTTAAAAAGTAAAAAAAATGCAACCGCGGAAGGTTATAACGTGCCTGCTCTATCACACCGTCAAGTCAAGACGTGACAGCCGACAATTTGTAATCCAAAATTGAATAATGAAATTTCCTCCGGCTTCACTCTTGCAAATTTCCTGATCGCTCATTAAATAAACATTCGGTTTTAATTAATTTTAATTCATCAAGTCGTTTTTGTATGCCAAACGCGGCACAAACACAGCCGCTCTAGGCGACCTGGCCATAAATTCGGTTGTTAACAAATGGTCTAGCAGTGCAGTGCAGCAATGCGGAATTTGGTGTGATTCAGGAAAGTGTGACTTCGGAAAAATTATACCTGTGAAGCAAACTAGTTATAGTACGGTTATTTTTGTTTTGAAATCATCAAGGAAGACAGGGTCAACCTTTCCCAAGACAAGCTACCAGAACATTATACGCTGATGTAGAAAAATATTCTTTGAACCAATAGGAAGATACGTCATCTTCAGGACACGGTTAATTATAAACCATCGACCAGTGTACACACGAAATATACCTAAATACCAACCAGAGAATTTAATATCCAATTTCAGATTATTCTTTTAAAGAAGGTAATTATGTCTCTCGAAATGGTAGGAAGCCTAAAGTGAAGATTTGTCTCTAAGTCTCAACCTATCATTTGTGCTGGCACTAATTAAGGAAGAATGATCAAACTTGTGTCTAATGAAATAGAATGTCATTCATATAAATTAAAAAGTGGATAGCACCCGGAACTGAACCCTGTGGCACACCCATCCATACAGGATACAGCACTGAATAGTTACATGTTATGGCAACATATTGAGTTCTATTTTCAAGAAAACTAAGAGCTCTATAACATAAGAAACAAATTTAACTAATATTTGATTACTAACGTAGTCGAATGCCCTACTGAGATCGCAAAAGATTTCAATGTCCTACTGGAATATCCATTGATCGATCTCAAAAAACAATATTTAAATGGCTTAGACCCTGTTACAGATGTGCAATTTCCTATACTACTAGGATCACCTTCTTTAAAAACAGACAAAAGTCCTTCTAATCTTCAATGCTCCAGTAGAATTAGAGTTTGAACGTAAAAAAGTTATTAGTAGACATTTTATTTCACCTTAGGCAAATGCCGCTCGGGAATTCACTCTTTTTACATTAAACACACATTATTTTTACGGTAATTAAAATAAAATTGAGTCACCTGCGTCTCTTTGTTCCCAAGATAGCTATTTTTTATAATGTTAATCGTTAATTAACTATTGGACATATCGGACCGGAATTTGAGAGGTAATTAAAGAAAGGGTAAAACTTTTATACTCAGAAAGTTTTACATTGATAGTTCATGAATAAACGCACTAGCCAGCAGTAAAAGTCAATGAACGGCCTGACGGAGGAGACGGAGCGCCGGGCCCGCGCATGCGCGCAAGCGCCGCTCTCGTATGCGTGAGATTTTTTACTCAAACATTTCCAATTCGGTTAAAAAATCTCGCGCGCTGGAATACAACCAGTCTTTAAGGAGTTTGGATATGCATTACGCTTAAATGGCAAATTGACTAGATACGTAATCATTATTACACAGTCAACAGTACTAAAAATGTTGATATATCACTCGAACCAGATGGTCTTCTATTATTTAATTTTCTTTTTACTAAATTAGCAATTTCAGTTAGAACATAGGTACTTATTTAAATGCAAAGAGATATTATTTTTCTTATAAATTACATAGTAATAACCCTTCCAGGTTTCTCATAAGAAACTCCATCAACATTTAGCTGAATATTATTTTATTGTGTCATTGAATCTGATTACACATACATAAGAAAAACGCAAAAGTTACTATTCCCCGTTAGAAAGCATGCATAACCAGATCTAATTTATTTCCTTCCCGACCCAGCAGTTGATGATATTTAGGCACCTTTTTCCAATTCCGACGAAACTGTGTCCTTCCAATTCTTATTCGTCTTTTCGCGCAACACTTTTTCAATAAAACATAAGACCCCCCGAAAAAAACTTAGCACCGAATAAGGACGGGTAACAGGATGACGGACGGCGTCGCCGACTGTTCGAATAAAAACGCCGTCGTTGTCACAAGTGACCGACCGGGTTTATTGGACGTCAGCAGTCGATCCGGAGCTCGAATGGCAAGCCACCCGGAAGAGGACGACGTCCTCGAACAGCGTCTCCACCAAAAATAAACACGTCGCGGCCTCCTATAAGTCTTCCGACCGACTTTTGAATTCTACTCGCGCTATCTTGCAAATTATACAGGGTGTCTCGGGTATTACTGGCATACTTGCAAGGGGTGATTATAGTCAAAATAAATTAGATTTATCCTACATTTAAAAGTTCACCGTTTCCTAGATACAGGGTGTCAAAAATTTCGAAACCCTGTGGCACTCTTCTTTTATTTACGATAAAAATAGTACGCCACTGTCCTAATTATAAAACAAAAACTAAGATACTTTAAGTTTTGATTATTCTGGACAAATAATTTTTTAAAATTTTCTTTAAAATGCATCGTATTTATGTAATATGTATAAAATATCTCTGCATTTTTTTATAATTAAGACAGTGTCGTACTATTTTTATTGTAAATAAAAGAAGAATGCCACAGGGTTTCTACGCCACTGGTGATAATGGGAATGTTGAAACATACTGAATAATTAGACCAAACATTACAACTTAGAATTATTATTGTTTCAGGATTTCCAAGTAAATAAAGAATATATGATAAAAATTTCGAAATCTTTGACATTCTTATCTCGGAAACTTTTAAATATAGATATATTTGAATAAATCTCAAGGATGCTAGTAATAGCTGAGACACCCTGTATACTTGTTTTGTACTTAAATTAAATGCAAATAGTTGTTTTTGATTGTAGGCTCGAAGTATTGTTTTTGTATTCAACAATGTAACTCGACAACAGAAAAGTGACTTCCCAATTTTTTCTTGAAAACTACTTTGAAATACTAGGAAAAAATCGCAGCGTTTTGAAATTATCAGGGTTTCTTTAGGACACTTTGAGGTTGAAAAGTTACAGCCGATATCCTTAGTTTATTCATTATTTGCAAAGTTATGCCAAGTTATTCAAATATCCTTAATTATGCAAATTTTTACCTTTCTTCTAACCAACATTTTCACTTTGAAATTTTTTTTTATCAAAAACCCATTATTACGACTTGTAGAGAATACTTTGCCGTTTTCAAAACCCCGCTTGGATTTTCTGTACGACCATTATTTCCCGAATAATTGATTGCCAAACTCAAAAATAATTTTTTTGCTTTGATCGAGGATAATTCGGCGATAATCGTACAAGACTCCGGAACCGCTCAAATAGAATAGAATTAAATTATCTAAAAGAGCTTTGTGATGAAATTACCAAAAAATTTTTTTTAAATCCGTAGGATTTTTGAAAGAGCAAAAATTTACAATTTCTTTTTTCCGGTGATTTTCTTATGATTACTCAAAAACTGTTGACGCTAAAAAATTTTAAACTGCAGATCTGAAATCTAGACACTTGAAGCTTCAATTTTTAAAATTTTTTATTCTCTCTATGACTATTTCCCTCCAAGTTACAGCTCTTTGAAAATCACCCAAAATTTTGGGATTTTTTTTTAATATCCTTTAATTTCTGTGCTTAGAATATGACATTTTTTAGGATTTACGATTTCCATTTTTTTTGCAATATTTTGCGATTTTTATAAAATTTTTGGAAAATGAAGCTCAACAGACTTTAGATTCAAATTCGACTTGACAAAATTTATGAGAAGAACTTGATCCAGTTTAGAAAACCTCTTTCTAACTTTTCTCACTCTCATTAATATGATTTTTTGCCATTTTCAGCTATTTTTTGCTTTTTTTGCAAAATATGTGGGAGGATACAATTGATCAAGGTCAGAACGAATTTTTTCGATTTTTTTTGCGCTCACTAACGTGATTTTTTGCGATTTTTCGCTATATTTGGTGATTTTTCGCCATTATTTTGCGATTTTTTGCAAAATGGGGGGGATGAACCTAAAAGACTTCAGATTTATGGATGCAACACATTAAAATACATAAGAAACTCACTTGAACAAGTTCAGAACAAATTATTTCAATTTTTTTGCACTCACTAGCTTGATTTTTTACGATTTTCGCTATTTTTGGTGATTTTTCGCTATTATTTTGCGATTTTTTGCAAAACTGGAAGGATGCAACTTAAAAGACTTCAGACTTATGGATGCAACACATTAAAATACCTAAGAAACCCACTTGAACAAGATCAGAACAAATTATTTCGAATTTTTTTGCGCTCACTAGCTTGATTTTTACGATTTTTCACTATTTTTTCCAATTATTCAAAATTTTGGGGGTGTTTGAGGTGAAAAGACTTTCGGATTCAGCACTTCAAAATACATAAAACCTATTGGGTCAAATAAAAGGGACCTACAGACCACTTTTTTTTTGTCTCCGAGTGTTATCGATCGAAGACAAAAAGGTAATTTTTGCTTTGTATGACGATAACACAGCGACAAACATCGTACAAAGCTCTTGAACAGCTCAAATTGAAGAGGAGATGAAAGCTGACTGGTGGGATTGTCAAAAAAAAATTCTTTGGAATTTGAAAGAGAAGCAAAAATGTTGAAAATCTTTTCCCGGTGGATTTTTTTATTATATCTTAAAGGTGGTCATAGATAAAAATCTTTTACTTGCAGATCCTGAAATTAGAAAACTTCAAGCTTCAATTTTATTGTTTTTTTTTCTGAAAATCACCTAAAAATTTAGGATGTTTTTATATTCTTATTTTTGTGACTAGTGTATTATCTGTGAACACGTTGTGGTCCCGGTGCTCTTCAACAACAAAATATATACAGGGAGGACAAATTCATACAAGATGATGTTTATCAATCTCGAAAAATCATCCTCACTAGGGGTACATGTAAAAAGGGGATTCGTAGACGCGCATTCGCGCGAAAAGCCGCCATATTCCACGGGAACCGTGCGAAGGCCCGGGGGAATAAATTTACTTTCAGAACGCACATTTAAAATCAAATTTTTGACAGAATAAATTAGGCGCGAGTTACATTAGGCCGCGCGGGACCCCGTCCAAAAATTTACAATGTAAATTTAATTTAAAAAATAGCTCACAATAATTTTGCGCCTGTATTTCCCGTGCCTAAAAGGCGATATTTCAGCTGTAGCTCCTGAAGTGTGTTTTATCAAATTATTAAATTTAAGCCCCTATTTTTCATCGGGAATGAGAAATGGATATGCAGATCCCAGCCCGGTTATATTTATATGCGTGTCCCTGTTTCAAAACGTCCATATTTAAAGTGAAATTTTAAAGCTCGTAAATTCCGCCGAATATGTTCCCGGCGAAAGGCTTTGCATCCGATGTTCGAATAAGTGATACGCTTTATCCGAAATCGAACAAGAGTAATGTGCGTTTTAACGGATCTATATTTAGTTTCGATGCGCTGAAAACGGAGGATACACCAGCCATGGTTTTCCATTCTCTACGGCAAGAATACAAAAATAGATGGATGATATTATGCACACAATCACGTATTGTGCATACGATAGATTGTTTGGGTAGGTATAAGCAACACTGATTTAAGAAGATATAAAAGATTCGAGGATGACGCAATAACGCCAAGCAGGAAGGGCTATTACATCGAAAGAACAGTTTATCTTCGACAAACAAACGTCTTTAGTTGATATTTATTTTTTGTGGTGTGGTTATATAGGAATTGTTTTTCTTAATAAAATCCTTGTTTCAACTTAAAATTACTTAGCACAAATAGTGGTAGCAGGAAATTGGGTAACGTTTTGTCTCACTGAGGAAGATTTAAAATAAATCAAAACATACACCTAGTTATACAGGGTGATTCTAGAATATGTAGCCAACCTTATAGGGCAGAAATTAGAGGTCAAAATAGACCGTTCGAACGAAATTGCCTAGATACGAAAATGCACCCCTAACGAGTTACAGCTCCTTAAAGTTGAAACAAAAAAAAAAGTAAAAATATAAATTTCTCCTAAATGTCTGAAGATATTTTGCTAACAAATGCTAACAAATAGCCATGTATTGAAGTGAATATCAATAAAATGCATTGACGGCATGGGGGTAATGTAGGGGTAGTCGCTCTTTGCTTCACCCTGTATTTTTTTATACTAAATATTTTGATGGGCTGTGCAGCATCATTAGATAGATAATTTAATTTTAAAATGTTTTTTTCTCTTGAAATTTTTTGATACGACTAATATTAAACGAGATAATTGGATCGGATTCATCACACTACATTTAATTTTAAGGTTGGCTACATATTTTAGAATCACCTGAATATCTGCCCCATTACTGATTACCGTGCATTATTTCTTTGTCTGGCCAAAATGTTTCTTTATCAGAAACATATACTTCTAAAAAAAGACATAATGAACATTATTTTTTCCGACGTTCTATCGTCACTGTATGGTTGTTTCTTTATCATACCCACTTGACACGCAATGCCGTATTAATTCCTCTATTTATTCATTGTCATTCTCATTATTAGCTTCAACAGTGTGTATTGTTTCAGTAATAATTAAATTATATGCAAACTGTCAATTAATTTGACAACGATATTTATTTCTAGTAATGACGCAAAAGTTAAGGAATTGTTAGTTAACAGTGCCAATCGTACAATGTTGGTTGCCTAATATCGGTGGTCACGTGGCTTATAATTATTCGTGAAGGTTCTGTACAAGATTGATTTATTAAATGATGACGTTAGAATTGCCACTAATGGGAAGAAAGAATACTTTCAAATTGAAATACCTACATTTTGAATGAAAAATATCAAAAGTTTAAACGTTTTATATTATTTTAGTCATTTACTTAATGTCGATTGTGTAGTTTTTTTCAGCCTGAAGATGTGACAGAATTAATGTCTCGAAACTAGTTTCTATTAATAACGGTGTTTAGGAGATAAAGAATTATTTGGTTTTTTTTTTTGATAAAAATGATCTCTTGTGGAAATATGGTTAACACATTTATTATTTTATTATACATTAATTAAATTTATCAATATAAGTTCATTTGTACTGCTTGTCTAAAGGGAAAAAGTATCAATGCACATAAAGTAGTGTAATAATACACAGGGTGATTCACAGATGGTGACCAAAAATTAAACCTTGTATTCTTTGGCGAATTTTAATGGGAGTCTTTCCTGTAAAGCTTTTATCTAGGATGCTTCGTTAAAAAGATACAGGCTATTTTTAATTTTTTTAAATGATTTAAAAACTAGTAAGCGAAATAACTTGAAATTGAGCACGTGTTTATGTAAACATTGTCCAAAATTTGAGGGCTTTTTGAGTGGCATATTTTTCTTAATAAAATAGTACGCCACTGCTTTACGGTAACAACCGTGATATTTTCGGTTTCGTCTTTCAATTTTCTACAAATTACTACGCTCTTATGTTTTTCGAAAAAAGCCTTATTTTCGAGTAAAACTTAAAAAACGAACTGAGAACACACTTCGGTATTCGAATATAATGCTTTTTAAAATTACGTAGTGGGCTGCGAAAGCAACTTTGACATTCAGAGAAGTTAGAAGAAAGAACAATTTAATGCTTTTCATCAGATTCAAGCAATAATAAATTTTGAACTAATTACATTTTAGTTACTTTTTAGTAACTAGATGTCGGGCCTGTAATCGTGAAAATTGAGGTATTTTTGAGCATTTACTCAAATAAAATCATTAAAATGATGACTAATGTTATTAATTTCTTTATTCGAATAAATAACCGAATGATTAGTGTTTGTCATGGCATTTAATTAAACGTGTTTTCAGTTGGTTTTTTAAGTTTTACTCGAAAATCGGGCTTTTTTTCCAAAACAAAAGAGAGTAGTTATTTTACTTACTAGTTTTTAAATTATTAAAAAAAAATTAAAAATATATTTTTTTAAGTTTATCTTCTGTGCATCTTTTTAACGAAGCCTCCTAGATAAAAACTTTATAGGAAAGAATCCCTTTAAAATTCACCAAAAAACACGAGGTTCCATTTTTGGTCACCACTTGTGAATCACCCTGTATAAAGATTACAGTTAAATTCTTTAGCTTTAAGTTTATAGTTTCAAGATCGCACCGTAGCTCAAACATTTTAACTTACGGTTATCGAGCAAAGAAATACGTATCTCAAGAAATTTTTTTTTCTCGATACAACTATTTTTCACTGAGATACAGTTTTTCGAAAACCACTAAAAAATACATGAAAACGTTTTGTTTCCTTAATTATATTTCCAGAAATGTATATATTATTAATATTGAAAATGGGTGATAAATAAAACGTATTTATTAAACACTATAACATGAAGTTATTTAATTCTATCGTGGCTGTCACAAATTCATGAAGATAGTTTTTAACCAACGAAACATGGCGACGTATCCAGTTTTTAATTGTGCCTTTCGCTTCCAATTACTGTCCCGCTTCCCGTTTTTACCGCGCTCCAAAGTTTCGTACACGCTCTGACGAGAACAACACGCGACAGCGACGGGAATTGTTTGACGCACGACCAAAACAAATCCTGAAGGATTCGCATCCCCATAACCGTTGCAGACAATAATACACGGAATGCATTGCGGTATATTCGTCGCAAAATACAAGCAAAAATGTTTTCGACGCAGTGACAGCCGTCTGGCGGATCTAGACGACTCGATCCAACCCGAGTAATCACGTGAGGGTATAATTGAAGCCTTCAACTAACAAAAACGCGACCATGTCTGAAACATTTGAGTAGAAAACCCATTAAAATCTAATATACATTTGTGAAGTACGACATTAAATATACAAAGTAAATATGCTTAACTTTTCTTTATTGTGATAGATTCAAAAAAACCTGAAACGTTTGTGTCTTATGATTTTTCGATAGCTATCTTACTTTAGAAGATAATCGACCGTTTCCATACATATCGGCGGCCCTGTATAAACTGAACTCGACTCGATCAAATATAATTCAATTTTATGAAATTTTTTATTAAATTGACTTTATTTGTACTTAAGTTTTTACCAATTTCTATGCAATATTCCAGGTAATTTTGTCGAATTTAGAAAAAAAATGCCATTAATTTAACGCGTAACAGAATTGCACCAACTTTTAATAGAGAAACTACAAACACTTATATCATAGATAAAACTCGAATGGCTCCTAAGCTCCCAGGTCTCGTGATGAAGACGATTTTCTTATTTTCTTAGGCCGGCGATTGATTAGGAGTGGTACGTAGTCTGCATATGAATGATGTTATGTCAGGCGCAGATTTTATCGAGGAACTCCTGTTACCCGCTCCGAATCGATTCGGTGGGGCAGAAAGGACTATTTTCAGGTCGTTGGATTGCCCGTTTGGTGCTTTTATCGAAGACAGGGAAACCTTACGTTTTCAATCTTATTCATCGCCGGTTATTTCATTCCCATCCTCTCGTTCCGTGAAGTGATAACAATTTATTTTTGGAATTTCTCCTTATTAAGTAAACGATGTGCGTCGAAGCTAATTTTAATTTAATATATAATTTTTTCTGTTAATGTTTACAACGAGAAGGGAAGCTGTCTGTAAAATGAGGAAACAAAAATACAGGATGTTTCTCTGAATGACTGCATTATTTGAGAATATAAACATATCAGGTGTTTTTCTTATTTACTCAAACATTTCATATTTGAATTTTATTATGAATAATTATTTTTTTTATAAATTGTTTAATGAATATTAGCATGAGACAATGACAAATATAATGCAGGAAATGTTTGCATTTAACTTATGTAGTTATGTAACTAGAAGAAAAGTGTCTAAACATTCAGACCTGTATTTAAAACCGTTTTTTTTTGAAAACTGTGATCAAAAGTGGACATTTTTGTTAAATTTTCAGTTGACAAAGTGAGTCTTTGCACTTTGTGCCGCTTCCAATACTTCCCCTGGTATATGTACGACGCAAGATAAAGGTTTCCAATCTGAATCGTATTTTGTTTGAAATATGACGGCTTAACCGCTTGTCTATATGGGGCGTTCCCATTAAACTCGTGTGGCAATATTTTACCGTCACATCTGACATTTTACAAGTTTTGTACAAAAATGCTTTCCTGGTAGGTTGACATTTTTAAAATGAGATGAATCGGTAAACTCTTATAGCAGACCCCGTATGCATTTTTTATTATCTTCTTTCTATTAAAAGAGATGCAATTACATTACAATAGAAAAATCGATACATCCTAGTTAATAAATCTTACGAAACGTCTACTACCTACTTACGAATAGTTAGATTGAATGGAATTAAGAAAATTAAAAATTTTATTTTTTTTTAATTTTGAAAACCCTGCAGCTCGGAAACGGCGGCCTTAAGAGCCTACGTGTGTGTAACAAAATTTACTTAATTTTAGCCACAGAATAGGCCACTGGTTTTTTCTGTACGCTATGAATGAACACTGTATAGGTGCCCGCAATGAAATCAGTTGAAGTTTCTTATAAAAGTTGTAAAGCATACAATTCTACATAAAAATGGTCTCTTGACTTTTTCTTGTACTTTTAAAATTAACAAAGTTAGGGAGACTAAACAATGTTTTTTTATACTGTTCGATTGATTATTTAAAATAATAAAAAGTTGCCTTCGAATTTTTTTTACGTTTGTCTTTTAGACAGAGATACAAATTTATTTAAGTACCTTTTTATATTTTGAATTTTATTCAGCTCCTACGACACTGCCAGGACAAAGATAAAAAATCCCGTTCGCTTTGTCGCACTCGTGGTACCGAAGTTGTGGACAACTCGGATGCTTATGACAAAGATAGATTATTTCGTTCGGTATTGTTTATGCGCGTGCGTCAGTAAACGTGTGTTTCTTTTAATTATTGTATGCTCAATATCCATTGTTAATCCCAAACAGGTAAATACATATTAATAAGGACCAATATTTTTTCTTTTAGCTTAAAATGGATTTAAACGGATGCAAACTAACCCTCATGTTCACTCCCAAAAATAATATTTCCGTGATAACTCGGGTTCTAATAAATATTTTGGACTGAAACAACATGGAAATTCCTTCTTCTAAAAAAAAACATTTATGGGCTATGTAATGCGTCAGTTGAATGAACAGTTTGACGATATTCCACCAAATAGAGATACGCTCTAGAAACGTATACAAAATATTTGGAACGCTATAGACGTGAATAATATACGACGCCTTGTTACATCTATGCCAAACAGATTTCAAGCCGTTATTGATTTGGACATATTATTAGACTGTTTTGTTTTTTCATTGTTTATAAAATGATGTCAAAATAAGTAAATAAGTTCATAACATCATGGGCCCGGAAATGCTTCCTGATAGATGTAAAATTGAAAAAAATCCCGTTTTTCTAAATATTTCGAAAACAATTTAAGATATTACACTGAGCTTTGGTGTATAGTACAGTGGCAGTGTAATATCTTAAATTGTTTTCACGATATTTAGAAAATAACGGATTTTAAATTTCTTTTGATCTCACAATCAGAAAGTAAACATTTCTGGACCCATAATGCCATGAACTTATTTACTTATTTTTACTTCCAGAACACGTCCTTAAAATATTTCCCTTTCCTCCCGAAACTATAAGTTATAATAAAATTGTAGTTTACAATATATTTTTTATATTGTTGCCTTCATGACCTATCTACCTACTTTCTGCAGAATATGACACAAATTCTTATTTCAAAATATTAATTTTCTCAGGGACAAGAAAAATAATGTAGCAAGACAAAATAATTTCAAAACCTGTATACTCTTTTGTTTTTATAATGCATATACTTCAGGCATGCAATTTTTTGTTATGTGTCGTTACACACGTGCCTACACAAAAAAATATGACACGCCCTTAATTATTAATGCCTCCCAAAATTCCTATTAATAGTCCACCGGCTCACCCCTTAAAAAGTAGTATGTATGCCTTTTAGGTTGGAAACCTTTATCTTGCGTCGAGTGTACGTCTTCACTTTCCGAGTTCGTTTTGAATTAAACACTCTTAGAATATGAATTACAATATATAATTCTGACACTACTTTTTGAAATAATTAATTTTGTTGTTGTTTTTGTTTATTTGGTTGCTATCGTTATTATTCAAACACGGTTCGAACGATTTTAAATATAAATTAAATTGTTATATATCACACAATTATTGTCTTATTTTATTGCAGTTTTCGAAAAAATATTGTTTGCATCTCGAACGCGAAATGATTTTGCGTTCTCGAATGGACATCTATTAAATAACTTCCATTCTTGATCGCAAGAGTACCATTTCGCGTTCTAGATACAAAAATAACTATTGATGTTGTTCCTACGAAAAAAAACTTTTTCCGCAGAGACAGAATATTTTCGTCAATCAAGAGATAACTTTAGACGACTTTTATTAGACGCCTAAACTAACTAAGTCCCGAACTAACTTCCTGAAACAATTACTATGCATTATAAACTTCTAATTTTCGCCATAAACTAGTTAGGTACGTCTTCTAACTACATTTTAAGCATCGAAAGGTAAATACATAATCCAATACACGTCGCCGTATCTCCGTAATGCAGGCATATATAATAATAAAGCCCCGATTATACGGAACTCCCTAATTATCTCCTCATACGGGAAATACCTTGGGAGTACATATTTCACAGTAAAAAGCTTTACAGTAAAAGCAGAAAAGCTCCGGGAGCCGCACTATCGCTAGAACTCACGCCGGGAAAATATCAACGAGGATTTATCGTAGATGTGTTAGGTATTTATCGTTGCATCAAACTACTTGGCAAAAACTTTTAAAATTCTATTTCGTCGGACGGAAATATATCTTTCAGTGGATGATTCGTTTATGAACCACTATTAGATACCATTATTAGGATGTTACAATTTTTCTTCTTTTATTCAATTTACATTAGCAGGCGCAATAACGGAAATGTACTAATGTAAACAAAAATTATACAATGACAATCAATCTACAAATGAAATAGGAAAATAAATGAGATATAGGTACCTAAAAAAAGACAAATGAATAAAAATTTAAAGACAAAGAATAACAGGGAGTTTCTTGATTAGAATAATTAAAGCAAAAAAAATGAACAAGCAATATTAAATCTATTAAAGAGGGTCACTCCTATTAGAAATGTTAGAAAAAAATGTAAGACCATCATCATTAAATTATTAACTGTATCATTTATAAATAGACTGGATAATAGAGGACTAAGAATAGAACCTTGAGGCACTCCTGAAGTAGCTTCTATCTGCACAGATGTATGTACTCGATATATTACACATTGAAATCTGTTGCAAAGATAAGACTTAATCAGGTTTATTAGAGGCTAGAAATATAGAAGTAAAACAACGCAGTACACTTGTATTAATACTCAGTGAAAGTTTTCTGAAAGTCTGTAAATAATATAGGAAAAAATAAATAAGTTAATGTTGATCGACTGAAAATATCTGTGATCATATGTTTTGTATGGGATAAACTAATATCAACTAGAAGCATTTCAAAACATTTAGAAAAATTATTAATTGTAACTATTGGATGATGGTAACATCAGTCATATCGCACAGTTTTTGGGTAAAAATGTTGGAATTCCTTCAGGCTCACTAGCAAGCTTAAGTTTTATTTTTTTTTAAAGAAGGAAAATCTCCTGCTTGGAGATTTTAACTGTCTTTTATGTGTAGCATATTGATCTTTGTGTCATACTTAATAATGTTCAACAAAGTTAGAAAACTGTGTGCAACAAAGGTTTTTTGAGTTTTACGTATTACTGCAATCGTAATAACAAATGCATACAAATGTTGTAAAATGGCAGAAATAAATCACGTTGGGCGTAATATGCCATAACAAATTAAATATTCAAAAATAAATTGGACGACCCCATACCACAAATCGATATCCAATCTGGCAATTATGAAAAATTTACGAGCCAATATGAAATTTTATTTTATACGTCTACTTAATACGTCTGATAAATTCAAAAATCAACGTCCGAGGGTTTAGGGTCGTGTTTTGCGAGCGTGATGGAAATTTTATGGCTTTATTACTTGCCTGTACGTTGTTTTATTTAAAATTTTGATCGAGTTTTGAATAATGTACACGGAGAAAACGGTATCCTGCTCTCAATCTATCTTTTAAGTGCTGCAATCTAAAAATTATTTACTTTACATAAAATCTACAGTTTAAAATTTCTATCTAGGACCTAGATTATTTTGCTTGTCACAGAAAATGGTTTTCATATTTCAGGTAGTTGATAATCTTCAGCTATTGTGTATTAATTAAAGTCTATGAGATAAAATCTCCTCTGCTTCTTCTTTTATTGACAGGTTTCTTATATCCAATTAAAGTGTTAGACATATGCTATTATGTTTTCTGCAGGCGTGGTTGTCGGAAATTTAAATAGTGGAACGAAGGTGGCAAGAATTTCTCTTTTCTCGAAGCAGATCCTGCGGTGCCCATTTTTCTTTTAAAGCTTTTAGGATTAAAAAAACAAATTACCGCTCTCCAGTCAACTGAGTTGTCGTTCGCATTTAGTAAGTTTTGTTCTTACTCTCCTATGTACATTATAAAAAAATTAGCATTAACATTAACAGGTTAAAATGTTTCGAGTAATACAAGTTTAAGAGATTTTACAAATGGACATAAAATGTTAATAGTATTCAGCTGCAATAGAACTGTGGTTGATTTTACTATAATTGTACTTCTTTTTTCATTTAATAATTCTCACATACACTTAAACACATACACTTCATATAACACTAAAGTTGGACATTACATTGGACAGTACATATTTTTACATATCTAAAAACTCACTCCCCAGGAATTCACTTTCAACACAATCGTAACTCGGTACTTTTCGACCAATGATTTAGCTAAAAACTCATCAATACAAAGTCAAACTTAAGTTTCACTCATTTCATTAGCATAAATTTTAAAAAGTGAAATTAAGTTGCTCTCTTTACAACTAAGAAAAAGGATGTACAAGACAGAGTTATAAATAAATTGTTCCAGAGTCAGGCAAAAACCGCTCGGAAATTCGCCCTTTTTATATTAAATAGAGCTTATTTTTACGGCAATTAAAAAAAAGAAATCACTTACGCCTCTTTCTTTCCGAGGTAGCTATTTTTATAACGTTCATTGTTAATTAACTAACTAACGTTAATTTTTACCGCTGCTAGTGCGTTTATTACATGAACTATCAATGTAAAACTTTTTAATAAAAGTTTAATCTTTTCTTTAATTGTATCTAAAATCCGGGTCCAATACATCCAATAATTATATAGTTATGTTTTTGCAATAACAATGCGCAATTTTCCAAAACTGATTTTTTTCACGTTCGATCTTTATTTTACAGTTAACAAATTTATGAAATATGATTAATAATTAGGATATACAGTCTTGAAATTAATTAGACGCTATACAGCGTGTTCTGTAAATGATGAACTTTCAAATCAGAAGAGATATTGTAAAAATCATGTCTCAAATCTACATTTTTTTGATAGTAGGTATACATTAGGGTGGCACAAAAAAAATAATTTTTTTTCGTGTCTTGTGAAAATATGTTAGTTTATCATGTTTTAAATCTCCTCAAAAAATCAGCTCAAAATTTTTTAAAATTTCCAAAATAGTCAAAAATTGAATTTTTTTATTTTATCATTTTCTAGGTTGAAAAAAAACTGGATTCTGAAAATTTCAAATCGATACTTTAATTTCTGAAGGTCACTCATAATTATTTTAACTTTAAAGGAGTGTACCTAACTAAAATGTTTTTGAGCGACCTCTAAAAATTAATATCAACGAACTAATAATTTTTTTCATTGAATTTGATGAACAAAAGAATAGAAATAAATCACGAGACACTCAAAAAATTTCTCGAGGCAAAATTTACTGCCGCACTGTATCAAATATTTATAATTTTTTGATTTTTTAAAATTTAAGCATCTCATTCCCCTATTAATTTTTAGAGGTCGCTCAAAAACGTAGGTACACTACTTTGAAAGTTAAAATAATTATGAGTGACCATTAGAAATTAAAATATCGATTTGAAATTTTTAAAATCGAGATTTTTTTCAACCTAGAAAATGATAAAATAACGAGAAAAATTTTAAAAAAATTCAATTTTTGACGATTTTGGAATTTTTTAAAAATCTTGTCGAATCTAAAAAAATTTTTTGAGCTGAATTTTTGAGGGGGCTCTTAAAACATGATAAACTAACATATTTTCACAAGAGACACGAAAAAAATATTCGTTTTTTTTATCACCCTAGTATACATACTATCAACCCTTGAAGTTAAGAGATGAAAATCGGTATTTTGTAATAACTTTTTTGTAATTTATTAAATTTGTATAATTTTTGGGTAGAAGGCATATTATTTGAAATTACGTCTACTAATGTGTTCAATTTACTTAATAAATTCTTCCATATTATTAACGTTTGGAGTGGTTTTGCACCAATATATATTTTCTTGTAATTATTAATTTAAATATCATTGTCTTAAACTACTAAACAGTCATGGTGGTTTCAACACAGATTTGTTTTAGAGATAATAATTTAGGTCTCGATTTATTAACTGATCGGATACAAATACGTAATTATAGATAACAATTTAACTACCCGTTTATTTAACCAAATATTAATCGAGACTCAATATATAGTCTTTAATTATTGTAATTAAATCACTGTATTTAAATAATTCAACTCCAAAGCACACCATACGCCATACTGCCATCCACCATGAGATAACTTAATGGGACGATGTGAACAGACAGAGACAATGCATCTGGATATGAAAAAGGGTGGGAACCCTCGTAATGAGGACATTACTCTCATTTATTATCCCAAATGAGTAAAAGGATGATGGAATTCATGTAAGTACAATTAATACCTAACTATTGCAAACAAATTTCCTATTTCTAGCCAATTTCCATAAATTATAACCAGCGCATTCGCCATTTTACACAACATATGACAAGCATTGTGAGTGATTACCATTTATAGAATATAGCAAATAAATTATTAAACGGAATTATTACTCCGCAACACTGAACTAAGTCAACTAAATAAAAAGAATAATCATCCATCACTTCACACGGCAGTTGTGCGGTTATAATGGTTCTTTTACAAAAATGGAAGACATACTTTAATTTTAAATTCATTTTGCTTCGGATATAACGTGAGTGAACGAGGAGATTACTTCGTTAAATATTGACAATGCTCTACCTGTCGCTGTCAATATAATCAATTATTAACGGAGCCGTAATGGTTTTTAGCGTCAACTAAAACGACCGCTTTGATTAATATATAAATGTTGTAGATTAGTTCAGTGTGTGTAGCAAACATTACGTGGGATACGATAGTGGCATTTGTGATAACTAATCCTTTATGAAGACCGTTCGCGTCAATAATATGGGGACAGCTCATCGGATATGCAAAGTAAAAGCTAAAATACGTGCAGCAAACTCACCATTATTGTTATTATTATAAGATATTGCTCATAGGTAAGCAGGCCAAAGATTAATTCAAGCTTCAGACGGACTTCTACGGCGTGAAAACGAATTTGATAACTCAATATTGTCACACACAACGCACGTGCACAAGATGCACAGGATTGGCTTACATTTATGATTAATTTTCTTAATTAAATTTCTCGAAAACAGAAGCAATTGCATGATAAAAGTTGCTTATTTTGATACCCTCTATCACCATTTTCAAGGAACCCACTTATTTCAGAAACACCCTGTATATATAAAACTGTTTACAAGTTATTATTAAAACTATATTGCTAGACAGTATAGGAGAAAATGACATGATTTAATGCAAGATAATGTTTCTCTCAGTGTACATATACAGGGTGTCTCACGGTGACGAGACATTAGACATATTCCAGAGACTACTTCGATTTGAATTTTGAAAATTATAGTAATACTGTTTTCGGGCATGCCCTTCTCAATTAGACTAATGGCGTCCACCTAACGCTACCGGTTATACCGGAAATTTACGTCACCTTCGTTAGTTTAAATGGAACACCATGTATATTATTGCAATTTTGGATTCTACGTAATTTTTTTGGTGAACTTTCACAAAGGTTTCCTATTCTTAAAGTTAACCGTTTTTGATATATGTATTTAATTTTTTTCAAAAAAAAAAATTAAAAAAGCACTACCTCATTCAAAAAGATGTGTATTTTGCAATAATAAAGTTAGAGTGATCAAATTTATAGGGGACATAACTTAGACTCCCTGATATAATTTCAAAATGACTTAATTTTATACAGGGTGGTAGAATGCCGAATTTAGTCAACTTTAAACCATATTAACTTATTTTTTTTTTAAATGGAACACCCTGTATATTTTTGCACAATCTGATAAACAATTTTGTTCTCTTTCGAATGGTTTTAGTGGAACTTCAAAACAAGCACTTAATCTGTCACTAGTTGTCAATTTAACACTTGCAGTGATTTTGAATATTATTTATTGTTGAAGAATGGAAAACGTTATATTCAAATGCTGACATTCTAAATTTATTATTTCTTCATGGAGTGTCAGAAGATAATAAACATTTCATTTAATTGGCGGGATACTTCGTTTCCACAATGAGGTGGAGCACCGTCCAGCTGATACCAGCAGCTGCTAGTGTTCGCGTTAAAATTATTTCACAGAATTGGGTTCGTCTTTCAGCAGTCTTTCTGGGATGAAGTGCAGGTACAAAATTGAATTTAAATGGATGGTGACCATTAGTTTTCAAAATCTTTTGGATGGAGGTTTCTGAAATGCCTAAATCCTGTTCAGTAGCACGAACTGATGATTCAGGGTAAGCATGGAAATATGCCAAAACATTGACGATGTTACCTTCATCTGAAGTTGTCGGCTTTGGTAAAATTCTATGTGCAGAAATTCGACCATTGACTTCTTAAAATTCTTCGTGAAGTGTGTCTACTCATTGGTGGTAAATGAGGATATCTAATACCCTGGAAGTCCTATTTATTATCTTAATAACGAAATACAGAGTTTTCGTTATATCTAGAATACGATTAGGCGTAGTAAACCGAGAATAGTAAAAAAATATATATAGGGGGATACACGATGGTCAACTTTGTCTGTAGAGTAGTTGTTCCTTAAAATGATTATTTGACTCCGGTGTGCGTCGTACTTTTGCACTTTTGGAAAAATATAAATACGCAAAAAAGACATATTTGAGGAAATTTTACTACGTAACAATGCACACATTTCCTCTTAAAAATCTCTTAGGAAATTTGTGTAATTTCTACTAGTTAGGACGATGACAGTAACATTAAATATTAGTTATTAGAAAAAATGTAAAATCACACGTTTAGTGTAACTTTACGTACTTGTATAATTAAGAATGTTATTTTACATACAATTATTATGCTCATATGAACTTGGCTTTCAAAGAATTGCGTCGTTACGAATCTCAATTTCGCAAACTTTTGCGTCCTGAGGGAAATTTCGGATAATGCGAAGTATACTCGGCCAATTATTTACGTTTCTGAAATTTCTGGAACGACGTAACAAGATCATGTAACAGAAAAACACGTGCAATCTTCGGGGCAGAGAGAGGAATACATTTCGCTGATTTCGTTCGCCGTACGTCTGGCTTCTGGGGAGGTTCCTGCTCGGATAAAAATTTCCAGGTCATCTGTCTGTTACCTACGGAGATAGACAGTGACATCCAATAACGCGCGGGACTACCAGCAATGCACTAGCGATGTGCCAATCTCCCTAAAATCCCGGCCGGGGTTTCATTCGTGCCGATGATTTGAACGAACGCATCCATTTTATGGTCGTGTTTGCCGAGTTTAGAAAAACGAATCGTATTCGATCTGCAATTGCCGTTTTAATGGGATTACCAGGCAGTTTATTTTCACGGTAACATCCTTCAAATTGCGAAAAATGGAAAAGTTACCGATCGCACAACCAGGTTTTGGTTTATGGGAAACGCCCACACCATGCCACAATTGTTATACTCTCTAATGGCATTATCGATTCCGTCTATCTAAATATACGTTTTATAACAATGTTTGCAACGAAACGCAATAACCCACTGCGTTCGAACATCTATTAATGTATTATCGGCAACGTCAAATATATATTAATCAAAAAGAGCCATTAATAATAATTAATGCCAATCGGATTACAATTTCGATAATTACATTTCATTAACGGGTCGCTGTCGAACACGGTGTAATATCTTAGTTGACAGGGAGATAATGGGTAAATAAATGAACGGTACAATTATTACTGATGGTATTTTTAAATGCGATATGACGCGGAATGATGAGCTTAATATCCTAAAACGGTGATGGTAGTCATTACAGGGAAACGGAAAAAGCAAAGAAAAAAATATAGTATTACGTTCAAGATAATTTTTACGGTTAAGTATAATTAATTACATAACCCCACAAAAAAAATTCTGTACCAGAGACATGACTACATAGATCTTGTTTATTTTTTCGTTCTGGTTCCAATTTTATTATTTATTTATTTTTGTTTAATAATACATTGAATTAAGTACATTACATCTGGTTGGCTATTCAATAAATTAAATGCACACATGTACATGTAAATTTAAAGGTTAGCCTAAACACCGGAGTGTTTGTAATACCTTTCAAAATAATCTACTATTTTAATCATAGCACAGAGAACAGAAATGTAGGAGAAAAAAGGAGAGGAGACAAGCAATGCGAATACACAATGCACCATGTAGGCGCAAGTTATTACTAATAAATATTGAAAAAAGTCTGATGTTTAATGTATAATTTTACACAGTTTTTGAATTTTTTTAAATGTTCAACTTTCTTTATTTCAATTGGAAGCATGTTATAGAGTTTAGGGACATAGAAAAATGTTGAATGTTGTGTATGAGCTTTTTTTAAATAAAGGCAGGCTTACAGATAAATTCTTTACAAATCCAGTCTCTTTATTTTTTTGCACAATATATGTAGTTTTATTGTTGAAAGTCCACAACAAACAATGATAGGTAAAAATATTTCTTACATTAAAAAAACCCGTTTCCTTGTATAACTGATCAGTTGAATAAAATTTATTTCTTTTAAATATAATTTTTATTATGGTGTTTCATGGTGTTTTGAGCAGCTTGCACATTATGTAACAAAGTGTTACTTTAATCACCCCATGCTGTTATACAATACCATATAATTGATTCTGTTAAGGAATAATATAACATGGTTAAATTCTGTTGTGATAAAATTTGTCTTAAAGTGTAGAATTCGTGTGCTAGTTGTCTAAACTTTCTTGATACATAAAAAGCATGCTCATCCCATCTTAAGTGCTGATCCAGGATAATACCTAGGTATTTAATATCATGTACTTTCTGTATATGAGGACACAGACAATCATTATTGTTAGAACAATCAGTGTTATGAATTTTTAACACTTCGGTATTAGGCTGATCCGTTATTTGTTAAACTAAAAGTTAAAAATTTTGTTTTTTTTTTATATTTAAACTTAATTTATTGAAGTTAAGCCACATTTGTATTTTTTAAATTCAGATTCAGCAGTATTATACAGATCAGGCCAGTTATTACAAGAATAAATGATTGCAGTATCGTCAGCATACGAAATAAGGTGACCTTCAAAATATTCTATGCAACTGATACTATTAATATACATAAGGAATAATATTGGACCTAAAACTGTGCCCTGTGGTACACCAACAAGAATTTATTTAGGTTCACTCAGACAGTTGTCTATTTTAACTCTTTGTATTCTATGTGACAGATAATCACATCTAGAACAGGACCACGGATACCATAATTTTCCAACTTGTTTAGCAATATAGTATGTGACACTGTATCAAAAGCCTTGGCCAGATCGAGAAAGATGGCTAAACACCTCTCCGATTTGTATTTTTCAAAATGTGCTTAATTTCAACAGCTCTTACCTGTTTTTTTTTCAGAATTCAAATTGCTTTAAAACTTTCTGAGATAAATAAAAAAAATGGAAAAAAGTCATTTTTTCTCAAAATTAATTTTCTCAAAATCCCCACCTTCTATTTTCGTCAAATTTGGATATATTTTTCAAGTCCAAATAAGCTATCTTTTAGCGAAATCGTATCTCTCGAACGGAGCAAGTTGGCATATTACCGCTTGTCTAAAATATAGCTTATTTGACCTTGGAAAAACAAATTTATGGATTTTTGAACCCCGGATTAGGATTTAGCATAAAAAATACACAAGATCTATGTACTCATGTCTCTGGCACGTTTTTTTTTTAGGGGGTGTGTTATTCTTAATAATGTCGCTATTTAATTATGTACATTTTATTTTCTAAAACTAAGAGGAAATTTTACTGCTTTGACGAAAATTTGTATTTAACTTTTCACTATAGCTTTTATACCAGGCGTCGGGAAAATAATATTACATACTTCAGGGGCGGGTTCTGAGGAATTTATTTTTTTTTTGACAGCAAAACAATCTAGATCTTGTTGACCACAATCCTGCAATGGCTTAATTTGTGAGAATATTTCAAGATCGTCTGCATATAATAAGCATTTAGATTATATTAAATTTTTTTTTGTCCTTAATGAATATTAAAAACAGTAAGGGTCCTAAGTGAGAGCCCTGTGGAACACCGCAAATTAAAGAGATAGGTGACAATTTGTAATTTATTTGCACTGTATTGTGTACCTATGTTTGTATTTACATATTTGTAATTTATTGTTAAAGTGATTTGCCCAACAATTTTCAGATGTACCATTGTTTTTTACTTATTGTTTTCTATTTTTTATGTTTACTACAGTGAATAAAATGTACAATGTAAAATAATTGGTGTGAGAGGGTAATAAAGGTTCGGTGTGAATTTATTGAATGAAATTCTTGAGTACATTTTCACTCAATATTGGGCATTTTGATCATTTTACTCATTTGTGATTATATTTAAACTAAAAACTTTCACTCAAATATAGGTACTCCTTAAATGAATTCTTCACATAAACTCGTATTTGGTGCACTTGTACCTAAATCAGAGTAAATGTCCTCATTACTGAATGGGTTTAAGGGTATATTAATTTCGAATAATTTGAATGGCGCCGTGAAGATGGCACCACTTACATATTGCTTCTGTAATCTCGACCACAGATGATAGGGGCCCGTTAGATGCTCTAGAAAAACGTGATCGCCAGGAGAACAGGTCTTAGCCGGCGGCGGTGGGTCTTAGCCGGCGGCGGTGGGTCTCAGCTGGCGGGTCTCAACCAGGACAGGGGGAGGCCCCATGAAGTAAATTAATTTCAACACTTCAATTTATGAGTGATTTATTTTTGCACTCAATTTATTTAGTTAAAAACCAAGTCTGAGTAAAAAATTACTCAATAATAGTTAAATTTAAATCATATTAGAGAAAAAGTCAACTCTAAACTGGTTTCATATACTCAGAATAGAGTCAAAAGTAGCTCAATTGCTATTTAGCAGTAACTCGGATTCGAGTAAAGCTCACTCATTTCTGATGCAATAGTTTCACTCATACTAATAAAGTGAAAATTTCATTCAATTTTTGCTCTTTTGTGAAGGTTTGTCGATTGTATGGTTGACAAAATATCTTCCAAATTGAGCATTCTTCTGAAATTTAACATTTAATACATTTTTTGTGTAATTTGTTTATTGTAAAAGAAAATTAAAATTAAAGTGACTGCGTTTATATTATAACTCAAAATTGGCCCAATAATTTTATTCTACCTCAAAAGGAATCGTGCTACATCGAATTTAGTTACAATCGGTTAAATAATAATAGTTAATGAAACATTTAAAACTTTGATTGTCAATAACTTTTTTCTGATAACTTTTGTTTTTCTGTACAAAACTGGCTAAATATTGCATGGGTAGTTCCCCAGAACCCGCCACTAAAACATGTAACATTCCTTTCCGGACACCCTGTATGCCTGTAGGTAATTTTGTTGAACTTATAATAAAAGAACATATGAGTATTTTTTGGTTAATTCAATGTGTAAGAATTCCTACAAATTTTTATCAGAGAAAATACCAATCCCTTTTGTTTGTTGTGTGCCGTGAATAAATTATAGAGAACTCTTTGGGCGGTTCTTTAAAAAATTTATTAGTACCACGTACTGTACGCCCTTGCAAAACAAACAAAATTTTTGGTCGGTCGTAACTTTATATTATCCCCAATAGCTTTTCATCGAAATAATAAATACAGAAAAACGCCCAAAATGCCGTTGTAATAAAAATAATAAAAAGATACCGGAGATAGCACGCCTACCATTGTGTTCCAATTCCCGTACATTTAAATAATCTAAATGAGGGCAAAATCAATACACATACACACACAAAACGAAAACGAAACACAGTTGAGAATCCGAATTCTTGACGTATTTACTTTCGAATCACAATTTCCCGGCGCAGTTAAAAAAAAATTAGAGAGGAAGCGACTTACAAAAGATGTCACGATAAATATTCCGGACGAAATCAGCAAACATTTCGGTTTGCCGTCGGGGCGTTTGCTATGAATTTAAAACCAAACAAATTCGCGTAAAATTCGCCGTCGACTAATTTTATTGCTTGGACAAACTCCGTGCGAAAATCAAAGGGCGGCGCTCTAGACGGCGGCGGCGTCGAAAAAACAGTTTGTTTACCTTGGCAAAAGCTCTTCCGGTGGTACAAAAAACGCAGCACTTCGTGAACGTCCGCTATTGAAAGATGAATGATGCTTGAATGTTAAGTAGCCCAGCGCATTTAATATTTAGAACCGACTGAGTGGTAGAAAATGTATTTGCTTTTATTTTGCTCTAACAAAAGAGCAATTTGTTGTTCTGTAAAATAACTTGGTGGGTAAAGAATGGAAAAGTTGCTTAAGTGGAAATAAACCGATTGGTTTATACAAGTTATTTCAATAAAATTTAAAATGTACGTAAAATATAGAAATCATTAAGAACATTTTAAACAGTCATTTGCTTTTTTTGTCATACTTTTGTTGAAAAACGTAGATGTTACTTGAAATATCAATTTATTTACTGTAAAAAAATACGTAGTTTCTAAAAAAAGTTGTATATATTTAATAGTTTTAAGATAATTTAATATATCATAAACTTTTTGACAAATTTCACATTTCTAATTCAATTTTGACTATACAGACTGTTACAAATTCGTTTCTCACTACAGGGATCTCGGAAACGGTAAGAGGTACGAAGTAGCTTAAATGGAGGCAAAGTTGCGTAATCAGGGGACCAACATTATGCATCTAAAAAATCAAGGCTAACATGATTAGTTTTCGAAATATTTGAAAAAACCGAAATTTTGGAAATCCGTAGAAATAGGAAATAACTAGACGGATTTCACAGGGTCTAACGACACTTACAGTGTACGATAATTCAATAAAAAAAGAAATCTAAATAAAAAATTTAGATAAATTTAGAACGAATACACTGAAGATGAATTTTTCGAGACAAAACGTCTGAATCTGGTTCGGACTGAGGCAGTACAGTATTCGGGATCATGAAGGTTTGCAAAAAATGTAAGTTGATGATGGTCTTGGAGAGACAAAACGTTACATATAAAAATTGATTATGCTATTCGATAGAGGGTAAAAAGTGGCCGACAGAAAGTGTTCTTCTTTTTTTAATATCACCTCAAACAAGACTGAAATGAAACAAAAACGGATTTCCAAAATGTCGTTTCTTTTTTCTAAATTTTGCTAGTTCTTAATGTAAGATTGGGTAGAAAAATGTAACATTTCTTGTACGGGGTGTTCAAATAATTGAAAAAACTTTAAATGCTAAAGAGTAAAGTGCACTTATTTGTGGAAATAAATTACTAGGAAAAGTCTCTAATACCGATTTTTCGAAAAAAATCGGCCTACTTTTATTTATTTGTTGTAATTAACAATTCGATATTGTTCTAGTAGGCGTTGATAGTAACAAGTTGATTTGACAATTCGCTGTTATAATTAATTCGCCATCGCCATTTTTTGGTTAAAATGCTGAGTTTACAGAAAAAAATTACTTAGTATAGTCTTTCCGAAGCCAGTTGAACATGTATAAAAACGCATAGCAATAAAATTTAATGAGTTTCATAGGCGTCCCTAAAAAAGTTTTCTGCTAAATGTAAAAAATTATAATAATTTGTATGTAATGTGTAGAAAATGTCTATTATTTCTTCATTAGACCAACATATTTTAATTACTTATATCCTCTACCAATGTTATTACATTGATGGTAAATTTCATTCTGTTCAGTTTCAAAAAGTCTTCAAAGTTCCATGTGGTAATAATATTAGTAAACAAAATATCCCTCTTATTTCTCCCTTTCGCAATTGTAATATGAATTATTAATAGAAGGTGCCTATAATAAATTAAAATTACCTGAATCACACCAAGTTCTGCATTGCTGCACTGCACTGCTAGGCCATTTGTTGACAACTGAATTTATGCCCAGGTCGCCCAATGCGGCTGTGTTTGTGCCACGTTTGCCCGCGCGCTCGGGCCTGTATGTGGGTATGGCTAAATAAATATGGGAACAAGTTTTTTGAAATTTTTCAGTGCCAAGTTCCTGCGTCAGTGACCGAACCTGGTACATACCGCCAACCTCTTGGTTCTTCAATTGAGATGGGAAGGACTATACGACGTTATGGGCAAGGCGAACAATGTTATCGTGAAGTTAGTCAGGAATTTAATGAAAAATTGCCAAATGTGTATGTTCCGGATTACCCAATTGTTTCGAAAATTTGTATTAGAGACTGCCTTTTTCTGGTAATTTATTTCCACATTTTCACAAATAACTGCACTTTACTCTTGTACCATTTAAAGTTTTTTCAGTTTTTTGAACACCCCGTAAAAGAAATGTTAACTTTTTCTATTCCAACCTTACTTTAAGAACCAGTAAAAATTTTTATCAAGAGTAACTTTTTTCGATAAAATGGAAAATAAGAAAGTTTTTCCTATTCAACACCTTTTCTGTGACTGTATACGAGATATTATTATTAGTTTAACATAAATTTTGACTTATTAACCACCAGTTCCTGTAAGTCATGCTCATTTTCATTAAACCCTCCTCTCAGTGTAGACCTGTTAGAATAACAGGACTTTATTTATATGCCCCCCGCATAGTTCCCGCTCGATGGTGTGGTTCCCCTGCCGCCACCGCCCCTTCTTCCTGACTCTGAATCGCTGCGACGTAATTTTAAATTGGGAATCAGAAAGGGCATAATTGAAATTTTCCTGAGGGCTAATGAGGCCGCGAGGGCGAGCGGGGAGCGGCGCGGGGTAATTGAGTTTTCGAGAAAAATGATTGGAAATATCCTTTGTTGATGGCGACGGACTGACGTCCGATATTGGATTCCACAGGACCTGTCTGACGACGTGCGGTGGCGCGCTTCGGAATCGTGAGAAATAAATTAGGAAAATAAAATCCGCCAGTAAAAAATTGGGGATTAATCAAAGACGGCGCTGATGAATAGGGGATAATGAAAAATCGCAATGTTTCCAATTAAAGTGGCGGCATTTGGTTGAAATTCTTTTTAGATGTTGGGATTTGTAGTAGAAATATGTGTCGATCAAAGCTTTATTAAGCCACAGATAAGTAATCATACATAATCCATTGAGTGAAATTATTGGGTACATTTTCACTCAATATTGAGCAGTTTGATAATTTTACTCATTTGTGATAATATTTGAACTAAACCTGAGTACTTTCACTCTCAAGATAAACTCGTATTTGGCGCACTTGTAACTAAATCGGAGTAAATGTTCTCAATATTGAGTGACCCCACACCATTCTATGATTGTCGTGCGTTGTCTTTGTCTATTCTACTATACCCAATAATAATTAAATCATGTTAGAGAAAAAGTCAACTTTTAATTGGTTATACATACTCAGAATAGAATTAAAAGTCACTCACTTGATAGCATAAATTCGGATTTGAGTAAAATTCATTTCTGATGCAATAGTTTCACTCGGTTGTACTCATACTGAGTTAAAATTTCACTCAATCGGGTGTGAACAGAAATTGATTGAGTAAAATTGAGTAAATTTGAGTGAACAATTTTTTACAGTACAGAAACCACGTAAACAATGTATCAATAGTCATACTCGTATGTCTCTAGTTTATAACACATGAATATTAAGAATTAAGTATTAGATATGAGATGATTTTTCAAGTGATGAAGAATATTTATTTGCTTCTTCAAGTATTGACAAGACAGTATGAAACACCTCATAATGATTTAAAAATGTCTGTAGCCTGTCACAGTGGCTACAAATTGATGCGTGCTGAGAAAAAGTCGATTGAAATTGCTGCTCCGCTCGCATAGTCTCCCCCCTCCTCACTTTTTGACTGTCTGCTCTATTCCTGTGAAATATATGTCTTTTTTGCATCATAACAGTTAAAATACATTTCCGATTTAAACAATTTCTCATAGTTATAAAGTCTTTGCGTCAAACAATCAAAATCACTTTTGATTATTATTGTACAGTCCGTTGTTTTGCCGTAAACTCATTTCAACTTTGAGCTTTCATATCTCGATGACAGTTCATCATATCCACAAGATCAAAAGTGGATTTTGTTCGTCAATCCTTCCTCTATTTGATCCCATTTGAAGAATATGTAAATACGGTAGCTCCAGTTCTAAATGTTTATAAGTATTTTTTCGAAGAAATTTAGAAAAAATTTTAATTGTTGCAAAAATGGATGAAATCGAAAATTTTTATATGGGGATTGATAGTTGAGACTCCAAAGGGTATGTATAAAAATTGGGTGCTCAAAATAATCATTGTTTTACCGTGAGAGAGAATTGAAAAATAAGTATAATTCTGTATTTTTTTTCAATTAACAATTGAATTGTGCGTTGTGCGAAATCTACCCAGCCGATTTCGATGAAAAAATTTCTGCAATACTACTATATCATGAAGAACTTAGAACCATACTTTTTATATGGCTGCTCTAAAGTCAAGGTACGAAATAAATTAATCAAAAAACGTCTTTTTTCACTTTTTCACCAATTTCTTTTCGGTCTATACTGTATTGCAGTAACAATAATGCACATAAAACTTCGGACCACTTCTATTTTGAAGGGAATCTCAAAACGAAACTTTTTTTCCTTTGGCTATTTTCTCTAATGTCAATATTCTACAAGTTACACATGAAAGAAAGGAGAAAAATGCGCCTTTTTACATTTTTTACATTTTCTTGCGCTAACAATTAAGCACAACTTTTTCAGCGGGCGCATATCGCAACTATCATTTTACATAATATTTAGAACTATTTCTATCAGAAATTAGCCTTACTATATGAAACATCTATACAATCTACTTTTAAAACAGATATCGACTGGACTATAATCCTCTACATCTTCTTCATTACATTTAAGTTTTAAAAGCAAAAGCAAAAGAATAACGGACTGGTTCATTTTCTTCTTCTTGTTTTAGTATAGGCTGTTTCCAGAGGATTAATATTCATGATTAATCTAATATTTTCAACATTTCTTATTGCGTCCCGTGACTATTCCTTCTGTCGTTTTTGGTAGGTTTATTCTGCTACAAAGTTATCTAAGAAATTAATTCTAATTAAACTAGGAATATGGTATGGAAACTAGAAATATAAATAAATAGAGACGGCGAATGAGAAATTGTATCAAATAACATCAATGACCAGAAAATATACGAAATGCAGTTCTTAAGACACCTCGCGAAAAGATTTCGTGGAAATGAGACGTCAAACTACGATCCACCTTTCCGTAATGACGGCAAAAAAGGAGACCGTTCCACGGGCAATAACTCACGAAACTACAAGGGGAGCCGCAGCAGATATTACTGAAACATGACAGTCATTCAGGTAATGAACTCCATCGTACTCCGCTCACAATGGCGGCGGCTGCAGCGGTGGAAGATGCGAGAAACTTTTATATATGAACTCCCCATAAAAAAACATCCATCCGTGGAGTAGGGGAGACAGTTCATAAGGAAGGAAATTTTACTTACATGTCAGTCAATATCAGATTTATATTCACCTTATCAGTCAATTATTAATAAATTGTTCCACTGTTAAAGAAATGGTTACACTTACAAATGTTGTTTCGGTTGAGCAGAATAAGTATATGCAGCAACACTAGGTAACGCCTTCTAATTATTACTAGATTAGTTATTTT
Source organism: Anoplophora glabripennis (assembly GCF_000390285.2). Classification (NCBI taxonomy): domain Eukaryota; kingdom Metazoa; phylum Arthropoda; class Insecta; order Coleoptera; family Cerambycidae; genus Anoplophora; species Anoplophora glabripennis. Next base: position 379,399 of record NW_019416620.1, on the reverse strand, counting down.
TAAATCAATGGCGATGATGTATAGAGTACTATTTAGAATTGTAACACTTGTTTAATTTTAAAGTATTGTAATAATAGGAATCATTATTTTATAATGAAAACTATCGTAGTTGCTTTGAATCAAACCTCAGCTGTTCACACGGAATGTGCCAGCCAAGTGTTTATTTGCCCTTGAGATAATGTAATTTATGAATACCAAAATGTAACCCGGGACGCCGAAACTGAGAAGGGGTATTCTTTGTGACAGTGGTGCCTGGCCAGTGCCCGAATAAGGTTGATTTTTATATTTGTGTGCTAGCTTGAATACATTTGTTGACTGAATTGTGAATTTGTGAGTAATATGCCACGTATTCCCGGTCTTAGTGGCTGTGGTTCCTTCGAAGTGTGCTTTGTAAGTTCTACGGTATCTTACATGCGCTTCGATTGACACATACTGGGTGGTGTTGAGGTAGGTGGCATAATATTATATGACTCACACCTGGTAGTTGGGATGTTAACTAGTTAGTGTAATTTCACGAAATTAGCTCGAAGTAGCCGAAAGATATTAAAGAATATATTATATACTTTTTCAACATTGACACCCTCTAGCTCCATTATTATCAATTTTTGGACTGTGAGCCCTACTATATCGGATGGAGCGTTGTACAGACCCTGTACTATAATTTACCTCTTCTTGAGATTAGCACTAGTTTCTGTAAAGATTTAAAAGAAATGCCTTCAAATGAATCGTTACTTTCTTCAATACAACTGTTTTGAAACATTTTAATAAAACTTCTGATTCTATTGAAGTTTGCACCTTTCAATTCTTTTGATCCCCATCATGTTCAAAGATCGCCTTTATTCAAATCGTCTCAATAGTGATTCAATAAAAATACCGTTGCATATTTATGACCTATATCTAGTGTACCTACTTTGTGTTTATTTTCTTCCACAAAAGTGGCCAATTTGCGATGCCTCAAGCTGCGGTGGCTCAATAGTACACGTTTGTATCTGACGGGAAATATGCTGCGCTTTCTTCTCATTTCACCGCAAAGAAATTTCGTTTAACAATTATAGCGGTAATTGCTAGCGGTTGGTAGGTATTTTCTTCGAAATCAAACAAAATAAGATTATATAACAGGCGTATTACTTTGTTTTTTTTTTAATAAAGAACCTAATGATTGTAAGCAGAGCAAGGACAGCGGTACACGATTATAGAATCAATCTCTAGGTTGCGGACGGACAATTTTAATGCACTAAATATGTTAAGTATGTGCTGCTTTCTATAAATGATGACAAATATTCACGCTTTAAAAGCGCAACTATTAGTTGGGGGGTTATCATGCCAGTAGCGTGTGGTGCATAATAATTTTAAAAAGAAATAACAGAAATGATTCACTTATTTTCAAAAAGTTTACTTCATCTTTTTTTTTAATTCTAATTCTAAAATATCCGTCCGATGCGTCCAATAGCAGTTAATTAACAATTAACGTTATAAAAAAGCTATCTTGGGAAGAAAGAGGCATAGGTGCTTTCTCTTTTTCTTTTTAAATTAACTATTTAATGCAAAAGGAGCGAATTGCCGAGCGGCTTTTATCTGATCCTAGGGCAATTTATTTATAACTTTTTGAAATTTTTCTTTTTCCATGCGTTTCTTTGGATCAATTAGAACCTACATTTACGATATTAACTTCCAAAATTAACGTTTAGTAATTAAACAATTAATTAACAAATACCTGGAGCAGAAATTCCAAACATTCCGCAAAGTACTAAACTTTCGAACAAAACCCCTTTGTTTACCGTTTGGATTAAATCTTCTGTTTCATTTTCTTTTCAAACTTACTTAACTACTCTTTAGTATTATTTATATAATTTTACGATGTAAAACACGAAATTTATACAAGAACAATTGTAAGATAAACGTTTGATGTTTAATTATCGCCCCTTGTAGATTTCGACAAACTTCAGTGAACATTCAGAATGAGAGTCTTCCCGCGATCCGATAAATTTAACTAAAGCTCTGTTTCTGACTGTCAATTTACCGGCAAATATAAATCATCTGTCGGGATCTATGTACGGCTTCTGTCTTCTATTTCTGGAAGGCCTTACATGGTAAGTAATTCCCTAAACAAATCTAATTTGAAGGAGAAAGGGAGAACATAAGTAGAAATAACGAACTTCGGATGCGAATCAGTCTAAGTGACTCGTTCGGGAAATTTACAGCCGGCGTTTTTTTGCAGAGCCGCGGATATTTAAATTAATATTACTCTCTTTATATTTATATACTGCAATAATTTCGGGAAATTATTCTTACCTTAATTTGCTCAAGTTATTCTTCTTCTTCTTCTCAACAGACCTCTTTCTTCTTGTATGGGCGCCAGCTTATGTAAGCATATTGAGATATAATTACAATGTGTGTGTGTGTATGTTGATTTTAATTTTAATTTTTAATTAAACTGTAAATTGTTCCATACAAACCTCTACTATCTTTTATGTCTTACCTTGTACTTTCTTATCCCTGGGCAGCTGTTGGTAGACACTTGTTACATATCAGACAATAACAGAAAACCTCAGGAGTCAGTTATTTATACACAAACTAGTACAATGCAATACACTTTGGAATGAATCGAGTTTGAAATTCAATAAAGTGTTTATTCAAAAATTTGTTATGACTTTATACTTGAAAACTTTATAAACTCAAATTAGGAATACCTTTTTATATGTAACATGTTTTCCACAACAAAGAATATTCTAATAACAAAATTTGCCTTTTTTTTGTCTCAGCTTACAAACAATATAAGGAATAATTATAAAAAAAATAACTATTAACTAACTTTATTTGATCTACGTAGTGCTGAGTACGTCTCCTTATATTATTTGTTGCCGATCAGACAGGGGCATCAATTATATCTAAACAGGAACGAAAATGGCTGTTCCTCATGAAAATAGTGAAATATTTAAGTTACAAGTGATTGGATTACACTTATTTCTGTACAGGTAAGTCTTTGTTATTTATACTTTGCAAAGATTTGATGCGGGAGAAAGCATGATTTATTGGTGATAGCTAGCAATATTATAGTGCACTGTGTTTTAGGTACCTGGTACGTTGTAAAATTTGAAGTTTTCTTTGCTGGAAACTATGTAGAGGCCTTGCAGACTATTTATGGGGCCATGGAAACTGCTTTATACTGCTGGTAACGATAAATTTTCATGGGATGATAAATTAACTTTCTCTGGACTCTGGCAAACTGTGGATTTAACTGGTGAGTGTTTAATTTTCTTTCTTGGACTGTTTTTTCTTGCTTTATTTTTAATTTTTCGGGAGTTGCCTCTCTACGCTGTACATCTTGCAAAACCCAAGCCGTAACCAATTAAATTTTCTACTGACGGATATTCCGTAATAAATTAACCACAAATATGTAAAACTTTGGTTATTAATACGTCTGTACCTTCTTAATCTGTCCTAGGTACTAAGCTGCGTATCCTTTTTGTCCCTTTTTATACCCTCTACCCTCTACTCTTGTCAATATTCCTTGATCAGCATCTGTCATGTATTGTATTTCTTTTCTGATGTTCTGTACTTCCTATACGTGATGGTGAATTAGGTTATTTCTGTTCTCTACAAGTTTGGTTTTGTTTCTATAGAAAGATTGGATTTTGTGTTTTCGTTACCTACGACTTACTTATGCTTCTCTTTCTAAATAATTATTGATTGTTTTTTTAATGTCTCCTAGTACCACTACACTTTTTCTTTTTCATATCCCACTATTTTTTTTAAATTACGCTCTTAATTCTACTAATACAAATCTTTTTACCAATCACAAGTTTAAATTCTTATTAAGAACATTTTTTTGCTCTTTCCAATGGTAATAAAACTGTACTATAAACCTGAAATTAATTTATCGTAAATATCAACAAACACATCATTCCTTGAATCACTCAGAACTAAAAATAACTAATTTTTATTAACATTTTAACACAACAAAACCGTGAGAAGCCGTTGCGTGTTATTTCCGTCCCTACAATGCCTTTAATCGATAACTTTTTCTCGGAGAACCTCTTGTTTGCCCTTCGTGACGTTAAAAGTGACTGGAAAGAGATTTAATAAAGGAAGCACCGCGGCACAGCTGGTCACGGACGAAATGAAATTGCTAACAAAAGTAAACAGTTTAAAAAGGACATTTTTATGACTGTCGTAAAATCCTGTAAATTCCTAGATCTGGGATAAGACCGACCGACCTGCACCACTTAGATATAATTTTCTGTACCGAGACAATAAAGCCGTAAAAAAATAATTCCGACTACTCCGGTAATATCGGTTTTATGTGGTGGACCGGGATTGTTTAAGAAGTTTATGGGGACGTTATCTTTTTAATTCTGAATGGGCTTGGAGTTATTCTAAAGCCAAGTGGACGTCTTATGTCTTACCGTATTTTGCAAGTAAATGAAAGAACCTTGTACATGGAATGAATATTATTAAGTGATATTAAACCAATTTTGAAAAATATTTAACAAATATGTATTTTTTTACTATAATAATAAACACAGTGTTTTAACTACTTAAATATAAAGTTATAAATAAATACTGTAACAAAAGCTGGGACGCGTGGTAATTTATTTGTTAGTTCTCGGAAGTGATGGACCAAAAAGTAAAATATTTTAAAAAGTTAAGGGATCTTGAGTAGGTTTAGCGTCGCCACATGGCCGTCCTTCGGAAAAGGCCTTATGAAATTTAGCAATATTGTTTAACAAGTTTACTTAGACTATCGGGGCCATGTGTTGAGCATCTGGTATAAAGAGAAAAATCGATACGCATACCAAAGAACGTAGGAATTCCAAGAATAAGAATAACTTGTGAGAAAATAATAATAGATCAAATAGCTGGTTTTTAGACAGATTTTCTAAGCTATAAGAATATATTAAATGAGATTGACTAATCCGTCCCGTATTGCTACACGGAATCACTAGAGGAAGGCTAGGGTTACTTGTAAGTCCAGTTAGTCACAGAATTATTTATGTAAATGTAAATTCAGTCCATTGGATAACTATTAACATGGCATAGTTATGCCACAGCGTCCCGATATTCAAGGTTCCCGACAGTAAGATAAGAACAGAAACTTCTGGACCCAAGAAATGGGCGTGTCGAAGCGAGGTGTCGAATTCAGGAGAGATCTCCGAAAAAAAGGGCAGTTTTTCCTTTGGTTCCACATTGAGCAGTCTACTTAATTTTAGAATCTCGGATTAATTTAATAATGGATAATAATGGAAATTTTGTTATGGATCGTACATTCCCTGAATCTCGGTACGCTGTCACGTGTCAATAAATTAATTATTGTCGTTATTTTGTATTGTTTGTTTTGCTTTATTGTTATTAAACCCCTTTGTGGAAAGTTTGATGTTTTCTTGTTCTTCCAACTTAAGTGTAACTCTATACAACCAACCACTGGATTGATGGTACATGAGCGACATACGGTAAGTGTCTGGTATTCATTCTCTGAACGTACAACATTTTTAAGTTCCCACGTATTAATTAAAGTTTAATGATAATTATAAACTCCCTTTCGAGAAGTTAATAGTAAACTCTTTTGTCAGTTAATACCGTTATGATACTGGTCATAGCAGTAGATAGATAAATAAAGAAATAACCTCAGGTTACAATACTGAGATATGTAAATAATATGGCTTCGTGTAAATTATATAAATTTTTCGATATTCATTGAAGTTATTGAAGAGTATGAGAAACATCGTATGCTTAACAGAACTTTAGAATAATTTTCATACTCAAAACTTATACAACGGTACAGATTGAAGAGCACCTAATCGAAGTAACTTCCAAAATTCTTTGCCGCCACTCCCAAACACTGTCCTCGTCCTCAGCGTCCTTACCCAACAGTCATTAAATCGACATCAGTATCAAATTAACCAAGTAAAACTTCGGCATTAAATAAATAAGAGAGACTGCCAGGTCGCATCTGTTATAATCCCGAAAAGGAAAAGTTCAGTTGGGAACTTCTCCTCATCCCCGACGAGTCGGCCAACTTTTTATTCGGACCTAAGTGAGCATTATAAGGAGTCGAACTTTATGTAGTGCCTCGTGGAACGTAATCCAATCCGAAGGGTCCACAACAAACCGTAATGCAGTTTTTGGAGTTTGCAGACGAGCTGCTTCGGGGACACAAAAGGGTATCGCTGTTAGACGTTGACAAGGGAAATATACGGTTTTAACTAACCTCGTATCTCTAACAATGATTTATGCGCAAATACAATTGAGTCGTTGGATCTTTATATTACGTCACCGAGCATAATTTATGAACTAAAATTAAAAAACTAGTTCAAATCATTCACATTTGTAAGTGATCAAAATATGTTTTGCATCACAACATTTTAAAATTCTCCGAAACCCAACCAACTTAACCGCATAAATCACAGATAACCCATATGTGACAGAACAGAACGCGGAGAACGACGCTAGTATGTCAAATGTATGTCTACAATTTAAGCCCTAATAAACGACAACACGCCTGTCTTTTTCTAGTTCATCATTGACATTTAATATAATAACCAGAGTTGGAACTAGTATCAGTTGCACAAGATATGCAGACTATTGCTTGTCTTTTCCTATCATTCACGTTAATTGATAACTAAGGCTGTCAGAACTGAGCCGCGGGACATAGGCGTACGCATTATTTATTAAAAAGCAACAAATTAAATTGTCTAAAATATATCACCATTAGGCCCAAAAAAAAACGAATATTTTTTTCGTGTCTCTTGTGAAAGTCGGTTTATCATGTTTTAAGAGCCCCCTCAAAGAATCTGCTCAAAAAAAAAGGGTTTTTTGGGGGTCGCTCAAGATTTTTTAAAATTGATTTTTTTTTTAATTTTTTTTCGTTATTTTATCATTTTCTAGGTTGAAAAAAATCTCGATTCTGAAAATTTAAAATCGATATTTTAATTTCTAAAGGTCAATCATAATTATTTTAACTTTCAAAGTAGTATACCTGTTTTCGAGAGACCTCTAAAAATAAATACCAACTAATATATTTTTTAATTGAATTTGATGAACAAAAGAATAGAAATAAATCACACTTAAATTTTAAAAAATTAAAAAATTATAAATATTTGATACTCACAGTGCGGTAGTAAATTTTGCCTCGAGAAATTTTTTAAGCGTCTCGTGATTTATTTCTATTCTTTTGTTCATCAAATTCAATAAAAAAAATTATTAATTCCTTGATATTTATTTTTAGAGGTCGCTCGAAAACATTTTAAGTACACTACTTTGAAGTTAAAATAATTATGAGTGACCTTTAGAAATTAAAATATCGATTTGAAATTTTCAGAATCGAGATTTTTTCAACCTAGAAAATAATAAAATAACGAGAAAAAAAAATGAAAAAAAATCATTTTTTTTTGAGAGACCTCTTATTTTTTTTTAATTTCAGCTGATTTTTTGAGGGGGTTCTTAGAACATGATAAACTAATATATTTTCACAAGAGACACGAAAAAAAATATTTTATTTTGGGCCACCCTAATCACCATAAACACCAACGGATAGGAATTAATTACGCAACATCCGCACGATAATAAAGACAACAGTATACTAACATGAAGTGAACGTGAAAAGCATTCTGAGACGCATGGCTCAGTTGATTCGCTTGGCATGCCATTGAATAGCGGCTCACTCTGACAGCCCTATTGATAACACAGGCCGACAAAAAATTTTTTTTGGTTTTTATATCACTCCTATCATTTCTTATAGATTCTGATGCGCTGAAACCAAATTTGAAGAGTAAAAAAAATGTCATCGCTTATACTTTTTGTAATCACAGGGTCAACTCTCTTCTATAAAAGTGGAAGGTGTATTTCCTATGCATTTTTGGGAGTTCAACATAAATCCGATGTAAAAAAGGGCATTCTGTCTTTCCAAGGGCAAAAAGGGCAACAACTCAATTTTATTGAAAAATTTCAGGCGTGTAGTGCCAACCTATGCACGCGGCAAAGCTTTGAAAGGGTTTTAATCCTTAGTAAAGGTTCTACAAAGTTTTTACCACTTCTATGATCAGCGACAAACCTTGCTTGGTACTAGTTAGGTCAGGTTGGGTTTTATTTTTAAAAAACACTACATGCTTGAAATCTTGGGAACAAAGAGGCGGAAGTGACTTCTTTTTCGTTTTTTAAATTACCCTAAAAATAAGCTCTATTTAATGCAAAAAGAGAGAATTCCCGAGCGGCTTTTGCCTGACCTTGGGACAATTTATTTATAACGCTGCTTTGCACATCCTGCTTTGCAAATTTATTTCAACTTTTTGAATTTTTTCTTTTTCGATACGTCTCTTTAGATCAATTAGAACATATATCTACGATATTAATTTCTAAAATTAACGTTTAGTAATTAATTAAACAATTAGTTGCAAAAAAGACGAACGAGATAGACTAAGAAATACCTGGAGTAACAATTTGTTGGTCATTGGTCTCTTTCATAAATTTCATGTACATCCATCGATTTTTGCAAAAATAATGCGCAATTTTCGAAAACTGATATTTTATTTTACAGTTAACAAATTAGTGAAAATGACTCGAGGTATAGTCTTTCCGAGTCAGTTGAACAGTTAAAAACGCCTAGCAATAAAATTTAATGAATTTCATAGGCGTTCCTAAAAAAGTAATTTATACCTATATAATATGTAGAAAATTCCTATTATATGTTAATCTGACCAACAACTATTTTTTCTTTATATAAATTGTAAATTGTCCGATGAATTACGTTTCTCCTGGTGTCATCGATATTTTTAAATTTTTGTTTTCGCTTCCTCTTTACGCAATGATCTACAACACGAAAAATTGTGGACACTGAAACTTTAGTTAATATGTGAAATCTATTTATAGTTTTATTATCTGATTTTCCATTTTTTCCTATTTTTTAACAATCGTAAATATTTAAAATAATACGCTGACATTGAACATGTAAATCTTTATTTTTAAATTATAAATCTGTTTCATCAACAAGCGGTTCTACTAATTCAATATTGTCTGGCGGTATTTCGTTTCGTTCTGTTTCAAAAGGTCCCCAAAATGCCATGTTGTAATAATATTAAAAAACAATCTCTCTTATTTCTCCTTTTCGCAGTTGTAATATGAATGATTAATAGAAGGTGCCTATAATAAATGAAAATTACTTGAATCACACCAAAGTCCTCATTGCTACACTGCACTGTTAGGAAATTTGTCAACAACTGAAATTTACGGCCCAGTCGCCCAGTGCGGCTGTGTTTGTGCGCCGTTTGCCCCCGCGCACGTTCTTAAACTGGGCGTATATATTTTGACCACCTCCACGTATAGTTCAACAAGACCTGTATATGGGCATGGGTAATTAAATATGGGGACAAGTTTTTCAAATATTCCAATGCCGAGTTGCTGCGTAGCGACCGAACCTAGTACATACCGCCTAGCTGTTTGGTCTTCAATTGAGATCGGAAAGACTATACCTTGAATTGTAGGTAATTTAATTGCCTACGATATAAAATAATTGATTTTCCGATAGGTTTTTATGGGCCGGAAGGAAAAACACTCTTTCGAGTTAGCTTTTTGATATTATCGTTCTATATACTTTTTAGCCGCCATAAAGTGCAACAAAATGCCTACTAATAATTATTTTTTTAAGTTTTCTACTATTGTTTAATTTAAATGAGCCGTAATACATACACTATTGCCTTCCAAATTGGTAAAGTATTTTGTTGTAAGACATAAAATTACCCACTATCGTATATTTCATTTAGTGCCTACATCCAAGAGAATTAACAGCGGAAACTAGACCGCTAAACATTTGTAACTACTCGGTAATTCTCCTAGTATGCTGCTCTTCCGAAATAACCCGTTGTTATAGGTAAAATATCGTCCGAAACCCATTTCAATTTGTAATCTGCAAAGGAGAAAAATGCCCCGAGATGGACGTAAATAACCGCGAAAAATAACGTACTCGCGTTATTTCCTTCGCTTTATTACGGGACGTCTTAAACGAATTTACCTCGTTCTCAGTTAACTAATGCCGAATTTATTCGCCCGCTAGATTATATTTTCGAGCGGGCGGAGTTCTTCGGCCGCCTATTTCCGGGTCAGGGGGCGATTGAAAAGTGACCCGGAGATATTTACGGTTACGGCGGCGGTCGTTGCACGAAATGCAGCGAAACTGCCGAGGTACGTAAGATCGTAGTTAAATGTATCGCAATTAATAGCTGGGTAGTTTCGAACTTACCCTGGCAAGGGTTTACGGTCGACGGTGCCCAGTGCTGATGATTTATTAGTCGTTACCCAGTGTATGGAAAAAATTAATTCGATCAGCGGTAAAATAATTTCGTAAATGTGAATGTCATTTCTAACAAAAAAATAAAGTAGACATCACCCTGTAGTGTGTGTCGGAAAAGTGTAAAAAGTTTTAAAACCAAACAAATATGGAGAAAATTCATATGTATATTGGGTATGCCAATGTATCCACGCAAATTACTCCAAAGGTACAGCTGATAGCGAAAATTGAGCTTTACGAGAGAATTCCAAGGAGGTCAACTTAACGTGACCTTGAAGCCCAGTCTCAAGGTTATTTGAAGGTCGTTTGAAGGTCAACTTTCTTTTTTTTGACAGCGGTTCGGAAAAAGGACAATTTTACGTTCAGATAGATACTTGTCACTTACGGGTCAAAATTACATTTAGAGGTCATCACAATAAAATATTTGTTAGGTGTAAAAACTATTGTCATATTGTCAACATTTTTTACACTGTCGATTCAAAATTTGATTTTCTCTACTAAAAATTTTATGGTATATATACAAATTTGTCAGTTCCACTTGCAAGAATGCCACTTGAAAAAGATAGCCTAAAGTAAACGAAGAAAATAGGAAGATCTTATTTATCTTGGCTATTTTACAAAGATGACCTTGAATTTGACCTTCAAGATCATTTGTTTCTCTTAATATAAATTCTTATTTTTTGACCCCGTATTGGAAAAGGACAGGGAATTTTACGTTCAGAAAGATTCACATTAATCTAGTCATATTGTCAACATTTTTGACACTGTTTACTAAATTTTCTTCTACGAAAAGTTTTGCATTTTATACATAATTTTGCTCTAGTATTTTCCAATTCCACTTGCAAGAATGCCACTTGAAAAAGATATCATAAAGTAAGAGATTAGAACTAGTAAAGTTTTTATTTATTTTGGCTATTTTTGAAGATGACCTTCGTCTGACCTTCACGTAGATTTTCAAGATAATTTGAATGTCAACTTTGTTTTTGTTACTGGAAATTCTTATTTTTTGTCTGCGAAAGTGCGGGTTTACGTTTAAATACACAGTTGTCATTTATGGATCAAAATTAGCTTCATTACGGTAAAATATTTGTTAGGTGAAAAAAAAAAAAAAGATTCTATTAATCTAGTCATATTGTCAACACATACAACTGAAAAAGATGTCCTAAAGTAAGAGACAGAAGTAGTAAGATCTTATTTGCCCTGGCTATTTTTGAAGATGACCTTGAGTTTGACTTTCAAGATCATTTGAAAGTTAACTTTTCTGTTGGTACAAGCAAGTTCTTCAAGGACACTAAATTCCTCGGTATTATTAGTTTTTGATCATCTACTTAGATGGCGTTAACTACGACCTTATCAAGTAACAGGGTGTCCCATTTTAAACAAACCAGCTAAATATCTGGAAAACAACATGTTCTGAGAAAAAATATTTCAGACAAAAGCAGTAGGTAATAGCACGGACCCAACAACAGTGACCTTGAGTTTGACCTTCAGGTTGGTTTTCAAGGTCAATCGAAGTACGCTTCAGTTTTTTAAATGGGAATCCATATTTTTTATTATGGATTCTCATTCCTCGTAAGAAAATACGTAAGTTTTGTTTAGAACATTTTTTTAAAGTGCCTCTCACTCTCTTGCTAATGGGCGTCGACCTTGAGAATCAACCTGAAGGTCAAACTCAAGGATACTGCTGTTTGACCCCTGCTATTACATATAACATTTGTCTGAAATATTTTTTCTCAGAACGCGTTGTTTTCGATTTTTAGGTGGTTTGTTTCAAATGGGACACCCGGTATAATAGATAATAAGATAGCGAAAAATAATTTTACACAGAAATGTACTCTTGTTGAAATCACAACTGACTGTTTTAAAATCAGTCAGCTTCTACAGTGTGTCCGAATATGAATGACCCAAACTCTACAAGTGGCCTCCTTGGATAGAAATAATTTAGATTTAGATCAAGTTACTTTGGTACAAACTTGCTTCCTTAAAAAGTTACGTCAGTACTAGTTAAAATGGAACAAAAAAAATAATACGGTATAACCTAACCTCAAAATATTAACAACAAAACTTAAATATTTGATTTTAAATAAATTTTTTCTCTTATACTTTGTGCATCAAAATGAGAACATGGTTCATAAGAATTATTTTTTGTTTTATTGCTTCGAAAAAACGTGGTGCCATTTTGTTATCTTTAATGCAGATTCTAACTGTTTTAACTTCTTATCACACTTTAGGCAAAATATACTTTAGTTTTGAATGTAGAAAAATAGGGACGATTCTTGTTGTTAATTCACAGCGATAAACAATTTTTTAATGTATAAACACTTTATAACATTTCAAAAGATCGGCAGACTACAAATACAAACACAGAAGTATTACAAATGAGTAGATTCCGTTAATTGAATTAAATAAACTTTTCCGACGTCTCGGTAAAGATTCGAGACCCACCTGAGAGCTCGGCAAATGTCTCCGAGCCCATAAATAATTCCGTGCTCATTCGCAGAGAAGATCAATCGTTCGCGATGAATAAACTACGGCCCGATACAATTTTCATGGGGGAGACCGCGCGGCAGCTGATCGGCTTAATTACTCGATAGTCGGTCGCGCGGCGGGGCATCGCAAGATTGGACGCGATGAATTATGGATAAGCCCTAAACGAATTTTTCGTGGGAGATTGGCTGTTGTTTAATTCATCGTATTATCTTACGTAAATGCACGGGAAGTGCTCTTCTGGAAAATTCATTAACACCGTTTACTACCCGTATCATCGCCGTCTATTTTTGTCGCTAAAATGCGCCGGATTTGCCACGGAATGAACTCAGAAGTTTTCGGATTTAGCGGATTTTAATGGATGACGGGAGGATCAGTTCGATTTTTTTTTAATCTTGAGAGGATCATTCTGGAAAAGTGTACACTGAGATAAACATTAATTTGCATTAAATCATTTCCGTTTGTCGTAGGTTAATCCTAAATTTGAGTAAGACTAATCCTAAGAGACTAACTTAAGAGACTAAGCTTAAGAGACTAATTCTACTCTTAGGATTAGTCTAAGAGAGACTGAAAGACTAATCCTAAGAGACTAATAGTAAGAGACCTATCCTAAAGAGACTAATCTTAAGACATTAATTTAAGAGTAGACTCTTACGGTTAGTCTAATAGACTAATCGCAATAGACTAATCCTAAAAGCAGTCTCTTAGGATTAGTCTAAGAGAGACTAAGAGACCAATGCTAAAAGGCTAATCCTAAGAGTAAGTTTGAGTAAGACTAATCCTAAGAGACTAAGACATAAGAGACTAAGAGAATAATCTTAAGAGAGCAGTCTCTTAGGGTTAGTCTAATAGACTAATCGTAATAGACTAATCCTAAAAGCAGTCTCTTAGGACTAGTCTAAGAGAGACTAAAAGACTAATGCTAAAAGACTAATTCTAAGAGACTAATCCTACGAGTAAGTTGGAGTAAGACTAATTCTAAGAGTAGTCTCTTAAGATTATTCCAAGAGGCAAAGAGATTAATCGTAATAGACTAATCATAAGAGACTAGTATAACAAATATAAAATGATTAATTAGGATATACAGTGTTGAAATTAATTCACTTAAGAATTTATTTAAGGAGTATCTATATTTGAGTGAAAGTACTCAGTTTTAGTTTAAATATAATCAAAAATGAGTAAAATGATCAAAATTACCAATATTGAGTGAATATGTACTCAATAATATTTCACTCAATTGATTCACTCCGAACCTTTACTGGCTTCACTTACACCGATTTTTTTACAGTGTAAAGTAAATAAGTCTTGTTCAAATTATACTAACTAGTTATTAAAGTTAAGTAGGTTCGTTACCTTTTAACTATTTTAATTAGTTTGCTGGTACTTGATGAAGGCATATTAATATTAAAATAAACAATTTAATATTTACTATTCACAAAGTTTAATATAAAGTAGTCTTGAACTGTGTAAACTTTTGACTACTTTTCATTTATTTAATTTAAACCTACTTGTACTTATGCAGTCCGACTCTGACTCACGTTTTTCTACTACCCTAGTACCTAAATAAAACACATTTAAAGTAGAACCTGCATCAATATATTTCGATAAAACAGCCCACATCGACATACATCGACAAACTTATTTAAAAAGTCGTACATCAAGAACTTTTCGACTAACTTACAGTTTACCTAGCAGATTCCATTCCCCGTCAACAGACAATCGTTTGGAGCCAAATCCGCGACGCGAGGGAGAAGTTAAAACTGCCGAGTCAATAAAACGGAAGCTGGCCCCGATCCGAATAATTCGAAGTGACTAAACCTAATCAAATCCTAATTATGCACCGGTAACGAAAAATAGCTTCTCCCCATCGATCCGCGGAAACTTCGAGGCGCGCAGCGCCGAGTCGGTTAGCGATAATTGCTGATAGTAAACTGCATTAAACGTGGGAATCAATTAGGAGCCGCGGGGAAGTTTTGATGGAGACTGAAACTAATTTAAACTGTCAATGGAGCTGTGACACGCAAATCTTGGAATTGAAAACGACAACTGTCGCTAGCTTCGGTGCGGTAGGTCTGATACGACGAGAGGAGAGAAACGGACTATTCGATATTGAACCACGAATGTTATTATATAGTGTCCCAGTTTCAAGGAGTTCTAGTACAGATCTAGTACTTCATTATATTCTACTGATATGAATAGTACAATTAAATTGATACTAATAAGAAAATTGATCATCTCAGAACACAGCTCAAAAAAGGTAGCATAGTAGAGTTACCAAATCTTATATAGTACTAAATGGAAAGTTAAACATGTATACACGCAACGTATTTAAAATTATTTAAAAATATTAATCTACATACCAAAGGAATTTGGTAAATGCAAATTGGTATTTTAATCAAGTAAAAATTAATACATACTCATATTACGACTGTTAAAAATGTTGTCCAAACGCTTTTAGATAGGTGTGAAGCCACTTTTAATGAACGTGCTTCATTTTTTAAAAGCCCCCTAAAAAAGTCGAGACGGTTTAGGTCATGAGATCGCGGTGGCCATACTATCAGTTTTACTCGGACCGCGGTGGCCATACTATCAACTGATAGTACTCGTCCAATCCACAGTACTACTTCTGGAACTGCATTAAGGTAATTTCTACTATTTTATGGAAAATGTGATACGCACCGTTGTGCAAGAACCATACTCGTTGTCGAATAGCTTAGGGTGCCTTTTCAAGAAATCTAGGTAAATCATTTTGAACAAAATTTGAAACGTTCGAGTAAAAAATTTAGGGCTTGACCGAGAGCGATGTTCACGCGCAAGCGCGGGCCCGGCGCTCCTTCTCTCGCGTGCAGGCTGTTCATTAACGTTTAGCGCGTTTGTTACATGAACTATCAATGTAAAATTTGGAAAAATAAAAAATTTAACCCTTCCTTTAATTGTCTCTAAAATCCCTATTCGATACGTCCAATAGTTAATTAACAATTAACGTTATAAAAACCTTGGGAACAAAGAGGCGTAGGTGATATATCTATTTAATGCAAAAATAGCGAATTCCCGAGCGGCTCTTGCCTGACCCTGGGTGATACGTTTCTTTGGATCAATTAGAACCTATATCTATGATATTAACTTCTAAAATTAACGTTTTGTAATTAAACAGTTAGTTGCAAAAAAAACGAACGAAATTAATTAACGAATACTTTCAACAATTTCACAGTCAATCGAATTGGCCTTTGGCACACATGTTGGTCTTTGGATTGAATGTCTTTTCCATAAATTTCATCAACATCCATCGCTTTTTGCAATAATAATACGTTATTTTCGAAAACTGATTTTTCCAGGTTCAAACTTTATTTTACAGTTAACAGATTAGTGAAATATGTCTGTAGATACCTTAAATCGTAGGTAATTTAATTGTCTACAATCTTCCTCGTCATAAAGTGTAATAATAAAATGTCTACTAAAATTTTTTTTTTACGTTCAAACTCCAAGTTGACTTGGATGCAAGAAATTACGACTGATGTAAATAAACAACAAGCCATGGTAATAAGAGCGCTATGAAAACCGCAGCAATACTGAATGATTAGGCATTTGACAAATCAAATCGTCTGAAATTATCTGGAGTTAAATGTTTATAAGCACACTGCAGTCATCCAGCTGCGCGGTACTTTTAAATGTAACTACTTATACAAACCTGTAAATATATATTTTATAATTTTCTTGGTGATATCGATTCTATTTTTAATAATAGAGATGATGAATGAAATAAGCACAAGTTAATTTGTCCGTTAAAGTGCAAATCTATCATATCTTGAGTCACTACACTGTAAAAAAAATCGGTGTAAGTGAAAACAATAAAGGTTCGGAGTGAATCCACTGAGTGAAATTATTGAGTACATTTTCACTCAATGTTGGGCATTTTGACCATTTTTACTCATTTGTGATTATATTTAAACTAAAACCGAGTACTTTCACTCAAATATAGGTACCTACTCATTAAATAAATTCTTCACGTAAACTCGTATTTGGTGCATTTGTACCTAAATCAGAGTAAATGTCCTCATTACAGAGTGAGTTTAAATGTATATTAAATTCGAGTAATTTGATTAGCGCCGTGAAGATGGCACCACTAACATATTGCTTCTGTAATCTAGACCACAGTTGATAGGGTCCCGTTAGATGCTCCAGAAAAGGGTGACTGTCAGGAGAACAGGGCTTAGCCGGGGGCGGCGGGTCTCAGCTGGCGGGTCTCAGCCAGGATAGGAGGAGGCCCCGCGAAATGAATTAATTTCAACATTGTATATCCTCTTTAACTATTTATGAGTGATTTATTTTTGTACCCAATATTTAGTTAATTAAAAACCAAGTCCGAGTAAAAAATGACTTAATCATAGTTAAATTTAAAACATATTAGAGAAAAAGTCTCAGAATAGAGTCAAAACTCGCTTAATCGATAGCAGTAACTTGGATTTGAGTAAAATTCACTCATTTCTCATGCAATAGTTTCACTCATACTAATAGAGTGAAAATTTCACTCAATCCGGTGTGAACAGAAATTGATACATTATTGAGTAAAATTGAGTGAAATTTGAGTGAAATTATTTTACAGTGTATTAGAAAACTCAAACCTTTTTCTAGTTTAACTGCATAAATATAAACATTTGACATAATTTTGGAACAAACAGAAATAAATGTAACTTAAAGTCTTTCAAATTTTTAAATATAAATAGAATAGCAGGAAAACAAACGCTAAACAAAATAATTAGACAGGCGTCTCCATTAGCAAATGGAATAAAACATCTGGAAACACAACAAGTTAAATTGTAGGTACTTACAAAACGGTTACAAAGAAAATTAACTAAATTTACGTTTCGCTCTCGGAACACCAGCACAGGCAATTTTTTACGCATCTTCCTATTCCCCGGCATAATTCCGTACCTAAATATTGTACCAGAATTCAACGAGCCCTCAAATGTTGATGATTTCGGATTCGCTTCCTGTTCTCATCCCAATCACTCTGGCTATGCGTAACGTAAACATACCTGTTAAAATTTTCATACTCTCCCGAACTTCCGGATCCGAATTCGGCATCAGTCCGTGGGGTTATTATTAACGGCTCTTGTCTGTGACGTGCGGTGGGTTCATTTCGCCGCAACCTGCGGTGTGAGCATGCACAGCGGTTTGCTGTGAATTTGCTCCGGTCGTTTTATTTGTCCGTTCGGATATACAGGATTGGCCGCTTTAAATGACCGCAATATAATTTCCAATCCTGCATAGTTCGCCATTCTCTTGCACTACCACAACAGTGGTTGCGATACTGCCAAAAGGCTTACGTATTGATTTTATGGGGTGGCACGTTCTCCAAAAATGTTTTCACGCATTACTCACAATGCTCAAAACCTTCGAGATGTTCGAAACGTGCCGAGAAAATCTAGAAATACCTTCAAATATGTGGAAAACTTCCAAATGTTCGAAATTTACCAAAAAGAAACCTCAAAAATAACTTCAAATAAGACGAAAATTTCGAGGTGGATACAACTTCCTAAGATACGTCCAAATACAACAAAACAAAGCTCTATATTTGTAAGTACGTAAAAATAACATGAATAAAATAAAACTCGTACCACTCTGTATCAAAACAGCTTGAAAATATAGACCGACACGAATAAGTTGACGTCTGAGGTAGCTCCGCCCCCCCAACACGGCAAGGGAAACGTTCGTACTCCAAACCGCCGCCAGAGTGGATGAAAATCGTTATTAGGTTGCGCAAAACCATACTTATCGTATCAACTTCGACGTCACCTGTTACGTGGGTGTTGTACAATAATGAAAACGTAATATTGACAGTTAGTAGAAGGAAGCGCAAAAACAAACGTTTCGGTGGGGAATTCTGGAAGGAAGCCTAAATAGTTGAAGTGAGAACAGTGTGGAGATGGGAGTAAGACGATCAGCGAGCAGTGAGACAAAATAGTGAAAAATCAAAGTGTTTAACCCGTATTAATTAGCAGGTAATATTCTCTCTAAGTAGTTTGTTGTTAATTGTTCTATGTAATCTTATGATTTTGATGGTTATAAATGTTTAATGATAATAATTCTTTGTATATTTAGCTTCCATTGCTTTATGCATATATTTTCCTAAGGTAAAATTGTTCAATTATTATTAGCGATTGCTCATCATTTATTACATGTTAAAATATGTATATATTGTCGTAACTGCCCAGATATTGCAATAACAACTCCTTTGTTTAACATCTAACTTGTTTTGTCATGATTACGTTGTTCCAAAAACAAATAGTAGAGCGTTTCTTGTGCTCACTTTATGTCATACGCATATAAGAGCCTTGTTGAATTTACTAACATTTTCGCCCGTAAGGAATGAATCTGTAAAAAAATAATTAAATACAAAAAAAGTATTGCTAAAACAGTACCTTCCGACCCTGCCGGCTAACTAACACCAAACCTCTTTAGTTTTACTTGAAAGTGTGTATGTCTAATTAGAGTGAGGTGATTAGTGAGACATTATTAGAGCAACGATCGTGGGTTTCTCTGCCATGCTCTTTCCCCCACAGGAGCTCTAGGTGAGCCTGGCACTCTAATTTTATGTTAAATGGTTGTTAATGTTTTGTTGTTCTTTCTTTTTGTCACATGTTTAATTTGAAGAATGTTGTACAAAAATAATAAAGTTAGGTGTATTTATTCTGCTTTTGTTTTATAAAATTAAACCATACTTCCCCTCTTTAAAGTTAGTAGCCAGCGCCTTTCCCTTAATTAAAAATAGATGTACACAACGTAGGTATTCCTTATGACGATAACATATTTTTGGTCACAACTACGTTTATATATTTTTTTTCGATCGAACCCGGGGTTGTTATACTACAAGGTGGCCAAAAATTGGAAAAATCTAAATCAAATCAAATAATTTTTTTTTGTTTTCTACGTTACGAATGAACACGAATGGAGTTTTAATAAAATATGCAATTTTATGAAGAAAATATCAACGCTCAAACTTAGCTTACAATTTAGTATTTGCTAAAGTTTTTAAAAATTGATATAAGTACGTAGTAGTGATTACTTAAAGTTGATATTGATGTCATCAATGAAAAATTTTTTTCTATCATCTATGAAGTAATGGGCCTATGAAAAATCGCTTATTTTATTATTTAATCCATTCAGATTATTTTGATATTGAAAATTTTGTGACTATCAATTTAAATTCAAAACAGAACACACATTGTATTGTATAAAAAAACTTCCATTGACTTCTCAATAAACAGCAGATTGTACCTGTATGTAGCACCTTATGAGACTACTAATATAGAATGAGTCTGATGAGAATAACTGAAAATTATTTTAATTTGAATTCAAAAAATTAAATAGAAAAACAAAAAAAATTAAAAAAAAACAAAATAATTCAAAAATTCAAAAAATAAAAAAACAAAATAAAACAAAAAAAACAAAAATGGGACTACATTTCTTCCAACGTCCTAGTCGTTAGTCCTAGATGACGCTAATGGGAAGATAAATTCATAATTCAATTTCAAATTCAAAATTAAAATTCAAAATTTGTCAATTTTTGGTTTTGAAACATCCTAACACTAGAATCCTTTCAAAAACATAGTTGTAAAATTTATCAAAATACATCGAAACGACTTCAGAAAGCTTTAAATTAGAAGTTTTTAAAGTATTTTGAGATTTTTTGAGGTATTTAGACGAATTTATAGGTTTTTGAAGTATTTCTAGATTTTTATGTGTATTGCGAAGAGCACATATATCAAAACTTGCTAGTATTTCAAAGGTGCCAAGATATTTTTATACATTGAGGTATTTTCAAGTATTACTAAATATGTATTTGAAAAGATTTAGTTTTTGAAGTACCCTGATGTACTTTAGGTATTTCGATGTATTTAATAATTTTTATGTTATTTCGCGTTTTTATGAATTTTTTATTTAATATCATTCAGATATATTTTGGTCTTTGTTACCTCGCATTTGTAAAATATTTTATGTATTTTAATGTATCGTATTTGAATAATTTTTATATAGAGTCATTCAGTCATAATAGGTAAAAATGAATAGAATTCGAATACGCGATTAAAAAAAAATTTAAATGCATATTTACACTGAAAAAAGTGCATGATGCGTCGTAGCCAAATTTAAACATTTTCTTGCTTACTTCAGCCAACAATAATTTACAATGTTAAAATATGTAACGAATGATAAATTATTATTTTTTTATTAAATTGCCATTGTTGCCCAGCAAGGACTTCGAGGATTATGAGCACGAACATTCTCCATAATAAACCACCATTTCCGCATATCCAAAATTCGCAAAATTAGCCGTTACGACCGACACGCGAAACAATCGGAAATAAACTGCGGGTTGTATTGCATTCTGCATACTTTCTACATATCCCCTCTGCATATGTATGACGTGATCTCCAAATTTGCGGGAAAACAAAGCGGAAGTTGCGATTAACGGTGGTAGATTTGAATATTCTTTTATTCGATTCAATGTTCGAATGCTTTGTAGTTGAATATCTTTTAAAATGTCGAGAAAAAAAATCGATTTTCTGTCTAATAGGCTTTCCGGATACGTGGTTAAAATTAATGATAATAATAATATATCTACTCCTCATTCTAACTACGAGAATTAGCCCAGAAGTCTTGTGCGGGAGGGGAGGTGGCATATTATTATTAAGCAGGCCGCATTTGCGCCCAGGAACGACTTATGTTGGTAGGCCCTAACCACCATTCAGTGCAGGAATGAGGGAAACCTGGAAAACCTCATTAATTAGGGGGTTGGTCAAATGCCAACCGGTGTCAATCTCTCACCATTTTTTCACCCTACCATAAATGCACAGAGAGAGCCAATCCTCCGTACAAGCATAGCTAATTTACGGTCTACCGGCCGCGGGATTCGAAACCCGGGCAGATAGCACACATCGATTTAAGTACTGACGCCTTAAACCGTGCGGCTATCGACCGATATTAGGTATGACTGAATCACCCTGTATATTTCGAGGTTACTTTGACCTAACTTATTGTATTGTAAAGCCGTGTTTATTAATTTTAATGCTGCGGAAAGACATTTCGATATATGTACTTTGAAATAAACTACACCTGCTTTGATGATGTTTTAAGTTGTTTAAAAATTTATTTTTTTTTTGTATACACCCTACCTAGTGCGCGTAAGTCCACTATTTAGTCTGCCAGTCCCGACCAAAAAGATCAACCCGTATAATATTGGCCGCTAAAAATACTCCTGTACACAATGTGAAATGCGAATTCTATTCCACCTTGTTTGAACAATTAATAGAAACAGGACCGTTTGTCGTTTAAACACCGCCTACGCCACTAGTTGTGATATCAACGAAAGGCTTACGTATCGATTTTATCTAATTCGCTCGAACTTACAAGCCTTCAAAAAATATTCCCGCTCATTACCGACGAAGGAAAAAAAACAAATTTCTCCGGAGTATTTTTGGACCTTGGAAGATCCAGAGTCCAATTTAGGGATAATCCGGGCCGAAATGAATATTTACGGGGCGCTGTTGTTGTTCCTCCCGCGGCGAATTATTATTCAGTGACGGGAAGGCGCGCTTTGCATAAAAAACCTGACGGGAGAAATTAAAGGAATATGCAAAAAAGGAGTTATTCAATTATTTTTAAATTGTTTTAGACGCGCGCCGGGAAGCGAATGGGCCCCGAATCGCTCGCGCCGCTGTACGAACGCATTACGCGAGATTTATTCCGCAGTCGGGCAAATAAATAATAAGCCGAGGGAACAGAGATCGGCCCTGCTCAGAAACCCAGATCAAACAGGAGGAGACGGAATAGGCAAAGGAATAAAGTGTATCCTTTGATATGAGATCCGTTTTTTTAAAATATTTTTTTTTATATTTACGAAATTTAGTCAACCAAGTGATTAACCACTTCTATACAGGATGTTAGAAGAAAAAATGATCAAAATCACCAACTTGATGTATAAAAGTTCGATTAATTAAGGAATATTGACAACTGCGTGCATAGAATACCATAAAATACAATGTTTATCAGTTTTCTTAACGTCTTTATGCTTAATTTAAAAAAATAATTAACGTAATAAATTTAAAATTCGATAAAATTCATATCGAGCAATGTGACAACGGCGCGGCGGATAACACGAGGTACTAAGCTGTCCAGCATTACGCAATTCAGTTGGTATCAGGAATTGGACCATATCTGAGTGTTTCTTGCGTACCACTATTTCCTTTTCTTGAGGTGCTTCCCAGCGAGTGCGCGAATATTGGATTCGTAGGTGCGTCTAAAAATTACTGAATTTTGCTTTTTGTTAAGTAACTAAATTATTTTTAATACGTATGACTATTTGGATGACGTAAATCTTAGGGTACTTTAATTACATACTTTTCAAATACGTAATTTGATTAAAAGTTAAGTTCCTGCTTTAAGAGATTCATAATTACTAAAATTCGAGCTAAAATTTGTGTACAACACTATCTTCGTACTACAAAATCGATACATTTTATTTTATTTATTTAAAAACTGGAAAACAATTCTCTTGAAATTTACTGAATGTTTCACAATAATTTTTGTTATTCCGTAGGACAAGTCGGGCGCGTGTACACGTGGTGTGCGCAGCAGTTGCTGCTGTTGTCACGTTGTGATGAAACTCCCCAATATTAATACTCGCTGAATTTTGAAAACTGCTAATCTTACGCTCCTGTAATACACAACTTTTTTGTTCATTTATGATTACTTTATCTCATGCCGAAGTAATGACAGTCAAACATCTTACACCCTGTATATTTTTAAGGTCTATAAACTTCAATAATTTAATTACCTTCATTTGAGTGGCTCCAGGGCTCTGTACGATGATTTATCGCTGAGTTATCGTCGATCGAAGCAAAAAAATCATTTTTGACTTTGACACTCAATTACTCGGGAAATAATGGTCATACAGTTCAAAATCCAAGTAGGCTTTTGAAAACTACAGAGCAGTCTCTACAAGTAGTAATTATTGGTTTTTGATAAAAAAAAAAATTTCTTTTTTTTTCAATACTTAACATTTTTGATGAAAAACCATTTTCAACATAAAAAAGCATAAAAATGTGATAGGCCAATCATTATAGCTTTTTTTCGGGAAAAAAATACTATTAGAAGTTTCTCTGCGGAATATTGTTCAGAAACGTGTTATAAACAAAATATCAAAAAATTTAAGATGCTATTTTCAATTCATTTTTCCCAAGCTCACAGGCGTTGTAGGGTTTCGGTCATTAGTTGTTTTTGTACCTAAATAGTTGTATTGACATATGCATCTACTGACAATTTAATTTTTCAAATTTAATTTGTTTAAAAATTACTGAAAAAATGTTAATATTTATTAAATTGTTAAGCGCGCATGCTCCGCCTGGCTCTCCCCACTCGTTCGCTAGACCAAGTAATAGATACGTATCGCCGCTATCTTCTTTTTCGCAATTAAATAGTTGAATTCACCTTAATGTTAATGTAGGACATGAAAATATAGCTCTTAATGTATACTCTCTCCAAATTTCGGCTCTTAATATTAATAATTAAGGTCACTGCGATTAAATAAAAAAAAAAAATTATCTCAGCTTCTAATCAACTTACAACAACGATTTTTTTTTAAATTCGAAGAAAACTAAAGTAAAGAGGTTACTATTTTATTTTATAATAATTACCTATCTTAACAATTTAATAAATATTAACATTTTTTCAGTCATTTTTAAACAAATTAAATTTGAAAAACTAAATTCTCAGTAAATGCATATGTCAATACAACTATTTAGGTACAAAAACAACTAATGATCGAAACCCTACAACGCCTGTGAGCTTGGGAAAAATGAATTGAAAATAGCATCTTCTTAGATAACAAATTCCGCCAACGCCAAACCAATGAAGCTTTCGGGCTGAAATTTTTACCACTTATTAAGGGTGTAAAAAGCCTCAAAAATCCTGAATTACAAGTGTCTGCGATGAAAATTGCATTAATTATTAGCAATTGAAAAAAACGGCAATTTTCGACCATTTTTGAGCTCTTGTGCATAAACAAATTATCGGAATTTAATCGGACTTTTTTCATTTTATAGGCTTATTTAATACCTACCTTTTTTGTATAAACTTTTTTTCGCTATGAATAATAGTTTTTTTACGTGAGTCAAAAAACCACTTTCCCATAACTTTGGCCACTGTTTCCCAACTAGCCTCGAGTTGATTTTTTAATATTTTATTTATAACAGGTTTCCGAACAATATTCCGCATAGAAACTTCTAATAGTATTTTTTCCCGAAACAGGCTCTTTCATGTCTATAATGACTGGGCTATGATGAGAATTCTAAAGAAACACGACCATAATGACATTACCTGACAGCCACAGCAATCAACATCCTG
The DNA here is from genome assembly GCF_000390285.2 of Anoplophora glabripennis. Lineage (NCBI taxonomy): Eukaryota > Metazoa > Arthropoda > Insecta > Coleoptera > Cerambycidae > Anoplophora > Anoplophora glabripennis. Next base: position 354,231 of record NW_019416620.1, on the reverse strand, counting down.
TTTTCATAGTCTACTGAACTCAAAGTTTTAAATCCGTGACATTGCTATGCAAACAGAAACATACAGGCCTGCAAATAACGTCATTTTTTTTAAGAATGGCTTTCTGTAGGCGATTTTCTCAAGGGACAATATTTTTTTTACATAAATCGACCTTTTCAATATTACTACGCGTTTTAAAAAATACGACCAGTGTAAAAGTTTTGACCTCTAAAAGATAACCGGAGAAAACTATCACCCAGTAGGTATATCGACTTGACTAAAGCCTTAAGAAGTAATACGCCATAATAGTTCAAATAAATGTGCCAAAATTTAACGCGATTGGCAAAAGGGTTATGAAGTTTGACTTTTAAAGCTTGTAACTCAAAAACCAAAAATTTTTTATTTAACTTTTTTTTCGTAGATCGTTTTCAACAAATCAGTCAAACGTTGTCTGTGAAATTTACGAACATCTTGTATAGTGTATAGGGGAGTAAACATTTAAATGATGAGCGGTTGCTACCGCTGGGCGCGGGGTGGTCTGATCGGAGTGATTTTGGTGTCGTTGAAGCTTTCTGCGTCGAACACAAGGGATCCGGCATATCGCTAATAAATATAAGGATTTCAGAGAAGAAAAAAAGGAAAAATTTGTTACAATGACTTGGTAGTGTCGTTGATACGTCGTTAGGAATGTACAGTTCGGGTGGCCGTAGCGTTTTCGGTGGTTTTCAGACTTATTTGGTAAATCTGGGGGTGGGAAGTGCAAACATATACAGAGTGATATATTTTGCCACCTTATTGTACTCGATTTACAAGGTGGAAAAAAGCATTGCGTTGAAAATTATTTAATATTAATTATTATTAAGTTAAAAACTTCCGTTTAAATCGTTTAGGGAAACGATTCCAAGAAATTTTTATCAAAATTCAAGTCTACAGTAAAAAGTTTAATTGAAAAAAAGACAGTAGTGTGTATGCTTATGTGTATGATGACATTCAGCATTCTTATATATATTCTCTATAAATTACAAAAAAAAAAGTCTTACTCACATTTCAGCCCATACGAAATTCAATTCCAACAAATTGCAGTAATGACTCACCTGAAAAAAAAGAACACAGTTAACATTCGTACATATAAACAACTAAATTTATTTTCATCAATAACAAGGCATATTGACCCGGAAAAAAAACCATCAAACTTTTTAAATGGGTCTAATTATAGACTGTGAGGAATTTTTACATTCCAATCATCATAATCATCAACACAATACGTACAAAATTGTAAATGTTGAACAAAAACTTTTATAGGTCTTAGATAAACAAAGATTCGTATGAATTCACATTGCAATGAACACACATAAAAAATACTCGCAAAGGAATTGGCAGTAATGATGCTGGCGCGTGAAAAGACTTCAAGCATAAAACCGCCGCTTAAGAGTACCGACGTATTTATGAATGGAGATTACGCGGGGGATTAAAATAGCGATTCCACGCCGAATCTGTATAAATCTGATGTACTACGTTCTTCCCCGACGACAGTTTAATGTACAAGCCGCCCTCGCCATATTTCAATAAAGTTATATGGAATTTTAAATGAAATGTCCCTGCCTACACGCCGCTAATGCCGCCGCACAATATAAATCCGCCACCGCCGCCGCCGAGAGAGACGGGGAATTCTTCGGAAAAAATATTTCAATTAATTCCCGACCGATCGGACGGAGCCATCCGCTTTTAATTGAATTAAAATGTGATTTGGAGAAAAACCGGAATTAATAATTAATTTAATTGTTTACCCTCGATTTAGGAATCGCCGGAAATAGAATATTGGCTTCGCTTCCTCTTCTGCCGTTGAGGCTAAATAAAGATCGATCACTGTGACCGAATTTTTAATTTCGAAATGAAGTAATTAAATTGCCAAGTTATTGTTAAAAAAAAACGACCACTGGCTACACAATTTTGAAATAACCTTTATCCTTTCAAAAGCAACAGTACATGAAAAAAAATAACGAGCGTTCAAATAAAAACGTGGTCAAGTTGGTTCTGAAAATTTGGACGTAGGGCGTAGCGTATAGCAAATGAACTTAAACGTCATCTGTCAAAGCGCTAAATCGCCGCTATCAATTTGAATATTTTCGTTTTAAAAAGCGTTTAAAATGGTGTTTTCTCAAGAACAAAAAGTGTTTATCATAGAGTCCTACTTTAAAAATGGACGCAAGATTGATGGAATATGGAAGTATTCTATTGAGGAATGTTTCATAGAATTTCAAAATCAATTTCCCGGCGTTGTTGAGTACAAAATTTTTCAAAGTGCAGTTCAGCGTTGTGTTAATGTTTTTCGTGAAACGGGCAGTGTAACAAGAAAAGAAGGATGCGGCCGACCTAAAAAGCGGACTGAAGAATTAAAAGAAAATGTCCAACAAATAATGGAAAATGCGCCAAGAACTTCTGTACGTGTTTTATCACAAATGGTGGGAGTATCAGTCGGTACCTGCCACACAGTGTTAAAAAAAGATTTGCGTTTGTTCTCCTATCGTTTAACTTGTCAGCAAGAACTTCATGCAGTTGATTTTCCGCGACGGGCTGTATTTTGTGAATGGTTTTTAAACAACTACGGTGAACTTCATAATATCACCCTTTTTTCTGATGAAGCCTGGTTTCATTTAAGTGGTTACGTAAACTCACAGAATATGAGAATGTGGTCTTCTGAAAAACCAGATAACTTTTTTGTCGAGGGCCCTCTACACGCTCAAAAAATTGGAGGTTGGTGTGCTCTCAATCGAAGGAGGATTTATGGACCTATTTTTTTAATGGTACTCTTACTGCGCAAAGGTATAGAGAAGAAATTATCGCTCCTTTTGTTAAACAGCTGGAAGAAAACGAAATTACAAACTTTTACTTTCAACAAGATGGCGCAAGGGCACATACGGCAGGCGAGACGATGAATATGTTGAGGGAAGTTTTCCAAAATCGACTAATAAGTCTCAATGCTGAACATGAATTTCCACCGAGGTCATGTGATATTACGCCGTGTGATTTATTTTTGTGGCCTTACCTTAAAAACACTATTTTTGAACTGCCTATTCCTGATTTAAACCATCTGCAGGCTCGACTTATAGACAAAGATTCGTGAAATTAACAATACTCCGAGCATCTTAGAAAATGTCTTTAATTCTTTGAGGAACAGGTGTGAAAAGTGCTTGGAACAAGGAGGGGGACACTTTCCACAGCTCCTTTAATTGTTTTTTATTGTTATCACGATTATTCTTTAAAATAAAGTTATATAGTCATTAATGTTATTGAAACTGACAGCTGCTATACAGCTCGTTGAGAAATGAGGTTAAGTTGGTCGCTATAAGCTACTCCCTACGTCCAATGTGTCAGAGCCAACTTCGACCACGTTTTTATTTGAAAGCTCGTTATATGGAAAATATTAAATTACATTAATTAAAATCGCAAAAACAACATATATGCATAAGTACAGGATATAAATACCACAATTTTGAGGCAAAACACAGTATTAAATAGTCGACAAATGTCATCAGATATCAATAACATTTTGCTGACAACATGTGCCAAAAACAGCATATCCTCCTCGACTTTGTATAATTATTCATCATCATGATGTGCATCATCAACAACACTTAACAGGTCTGCATATGTGACATCACTGAAACTAACTAATGTAACATGATAAAGGCCCAAAAGCCATAGGTGTAACAAAGAACTCTTAGTGCGCATGTCAAGGTCATGACTTTAGATTTTATAATTCCGCCCAATACTTATTAAGAATTTTAATTTTAAAGTTGAAACTTATGTACAAACAATTTGTAACGGTAAAAATGTCAGTCAATTGTATAAATTTAGTATTTCTTGCGTCACATTGGTTTTTGGCGATTGGTTATCACTTTCGTAAAAAAACACAATTGTAAAAAACAAAATTGAATGCTATATACACAAAATAAACGTAAAATTAGTGGATACCCTGCCTTGACTAATATTATTGAAAATGTTCCGAAGTATGATAAAGATCATTATTTGATCTTTCAACAGGACGGTGCTCCTCCGCATTATGCGTTAATTTTCCGTCAGTATTTGGATCAACGTTTTCTACAGAATTGGATGGGGAGAAGAGGCAGCATTGAATCGACTCTACGATCACCGGATTTATCGCCCCTGGATTTCTTTTTGTGGGGATACCTAAAAAGTAAAATCTATAAAACACAGCCAGTGTCGCTGGAAGATTTGCGTCAAAGAATCGTCGACGAATGCCATCGAATCACTCCGGAAATGCTTCGGAATGTGCACGAACGTTTCGAAGAAAATCTTTATTTCTGTATGGAAGCGGGCTGTCATCAGTTTGAACATTTAATCAACTAAGTAGTAAGTAAGCAACTAAACATAATTTAAATCTTAAAATATTTTTTTTTTCAAAATATTGGATGGGATTATAAAATTTAAAGTCTGTTGTAAAGAGAATCGTAAGAGCTTCCAAAAGAAATATTTCTCAACCCCCAATGTCATTTAAATATTTTGTGGTGATGCTTATCCTTGCTTGGGGGGTGAAAGTGGCGGAGTCAAGAATACCAGCAAAGAATATCCCCCTTTAATCTAAAATCGACGGGTCTGAGCGTTTTTCTATAATCTTGACGCAGTTCCTGAAAATGGCTCTGTTTCGTTTTCATTTGGCCACTCTGTATACTATTTTCTACCACAATTGCAAAGGTATCTACCTATCTAATTGTGGCATTCAATACTATATTAAATTTGACTGCATTCAGACACCTTTTTTTGAGGAATTATACTGAAAACATTTTTTACATGATGACAATTGTGTATTGTGTCAGTTTTTTAAACAAAATGAAGGCATTTTTTCCGTATACAGTAAGGACATCATATTTCACTGTTCTCCCAAGAAAAATTAACTACAAATATCGAATATCCAATTTTTATCTAAATTAGCTTGCATTAAGTACCTTCTAACAAAATTTCCATATTATCGAATTACATAATGAAACCTAATAGGCATCTACCTCTCTCTTCGATTAAGTGGATACTTCTCTTGTATCAAATTATTCAAATAGAATATCAAATATCGCATTATAGGTACTTATTTCCAGGGAAATAATATATGTAATCAATATTATTGTTAAATAATATTTTTTCAATAAAAAAGGGAAGTGACACCAAATATTTTTCAAAATTTCAATTAATAATATCAAATAATTTAATGCTGCCTAATAAAATGTTAAACAATTCAGGAAATATTTGTTTTTGATTCTACGTAGCGAAATATCGCTTTTGTATTCAAGAATGATGTTATTTTTTGGGAGTACCAGCGAAATCAAAATAATGTTAAATATGAAGAGAAAAAGAGTTTAACATTTACGATAAAATTTGACGTTTATAGTAGAAATATGTTTTATATCACAGATAAGTAATCAGTGATATCAGATATATCTGATTCAAATAAAATTATGGTATGTAGTTTGCAGTTGAATTTGTTCAAATAAAATAAACAATGGAAAATAAGTAGTCACACTAAAGCAATTTGTCTAATTACATTAATAAGTGACAGCTTAAAACAAAAAAAGTTCTAAGTCATTGTCCTAAGGCCAAGTAGAGTTCAGGACCTTTGGTATTGAATAATCGACGCGAATGCAAAGAACACTAGTGGTAAGTGTGCAAAATATAAAAAAAAACTTTAAAAAAGTTATTAAAAAAAAATCTATAACGCTCTGTAACTTTGTTAATTTTGAATTTTCAAAACACCGAATTTATCATTTCCGACACTGTATTTTTTTTCATAATCAACTGATAAACACAAAGCGTTTTAAATCTTTGACAAAATTAAATTTTCTTTGTAGTTTTAGTTATTTAAATTTTAATTTCTCACCGACATTATATTTTTTCAACTTTATAATACTGCAACTTTAAGAAAAATGAAAATTTTGAGAAAAATATNATCTAAAATCGACGGGTCTGAGCGTTTTTATATAATCTTGACGCAGTTCCTGAAAATGGCTCTATTTCGTTTTCATTTGGCCACTCTGTATACTATTTTCTACCACAATTGCAAAGGTATCTACCTATCTAATTGTGGCATTCAATACTATATTAAATTTGACTGCATTCAGACACCTTTTTTTGAGGAATTATACTGAAAACATTTTTTACATGATGACAATTGTGTATTGTGTCAGTTTTTTAAACAAAATGAAGGCATTTTTTCCGTATACAGTAAGGACATCATATTTCACTGTTCTCCCAAGAAAAATTAACTACAAATATCGAATATCCAATTTTTATCTAAATTAGCTTGCATTAAGTACCTTCTAACAAAATTTCCATATTATCGAATTACATAATGAAACCTAATAGGCATCTACCTCTCTCTTCGATTAAGTGGATACTTCTCTTGTATCAAATTATTCAAATAGAATATCAAATATCGCATTATAGGTACTTATTTCCAGGGAAATAATATATGTAATCAATATTATTGTTAAATAATATTTTTTCAATAAAAAAGGGAAGTGACACCAAATATTTTTCAAAATTTCAATTAATAATATCAAATAATTTAATGCTGCCTAATAAAATGTTAAACAATTCAGGAAATATTTGTTTTTGATTCTACGTAGCGAAATATCGCTTTTGTATTCAAGAATGATGTTATTTTTTGGGAGTACCAGCGAAATCAAAATAATGTTAAATATGAAGAGAAAAAGAGTTTAACATTTACGATAAAATTTGACGTTTATAGTAGAAATATGTTTTATATCACAGATAAGTAATCAGTGATATCAGATATATCTGATTCAAATAAAATTATGGTATGTAGTTTGCAGTTGAATTTGTTCAAATAAAATAAACAATGGAAAATAAGTAGTCACACTAAAGCAATTTGTCTAATTACATTAATAAGTGACAGCTTAAAACAAAAAAAGTTCTAAGTCATTGTCCTAAGGCCAAGTAGAGTTCAGGACCTTTGGTATTGAATAATCGACGCGAATGCAAAGAACACTAGTGGTAAGTGTGCAAAATATAAAAAAAAACTTTAAAAAAGTTATTAAAAAAAAATCTATAACGCTCTGTAACTTTGTTAATTTTGAATTTTCAAAACACCGAATTTATCATTTCCGACACTGTATTTTTTTTCATAATCAACTGATAAACACAAAGCGTTTTAAATCTTTGACAAAATTAAATTTTCTTTGTAGTTTTAGTTATTTAAATTTTAATTTCTCACCGACATTATATTTTTTCAACTTTATAATACTGCAACTTTAAGAAAAATGAAAATTTTGAGAAAAATATAAAAACGTCTGTTTGTATCTATCAGTTGAATAGAAACAAAAAATATTTTGCAAATATATATGCTACCATTTTCAAGATCCCGGGTTTGGCAATCCCTAAATTCATTTTTTTATTACACAAAATTTTTCCAAAATGCGTTCGTCATTAAAGTTCTCTTTATGGGACCAAAAATTATCCCAGGTTTTATTATTAAATAATCATTTTAGATAATAAACGTAATACATAATTAATAATTTATCACCAGCCACCACTGAAGTATTTCAAAAAGTACTACGACGTCGCGGCAATGAGAGCATGTTTGCTCGGAAGATTGTCCTCCCGCGGCGATAGCTCTGCGCCCCTTTCTATCAGGATTTCCAGCGCACATAAGCGTGTGCGTTTTTTTAAATCTACGACGACGTTCTGTTGACGGAATATGCGGTATAGCCATATCATTATTTTCCCAGTGTAGTCATAGACTAATCTGTAAATATTCCGACCAATTTTTCTCCTACAACATTGTTTGAAAGTCACAGTTTTTCAACACAACAAATAAACATCCTCGTGGAATAACAGCTTCGAACAAACATCCACGGATGTTTTAATCGTCTCCAGATGATGATGACTTGCTTACCAAAGTGAATGTCAACATTATGGAAATTTCATTGACTTGGTTTATACCTTTCATCGATTCATGAAACAAATAGCGTTAAAAAATGTTTCGATTTTAATGAGACGAGATGACATAAACACAATAATGAAAATATTATTTTTAATTTACTGACAAAATACCTTTTTCTTCTAATTTTTTCGATTTATACGAACAGTTAGTATGATAATTTACAGAAATAAAGTAAATATTCTTCGACAATGAAGTAATGAATATTTACGAATGAAATCGGATACTTTTTAATACTTGCAGTATATATTACCTGGGAAAAAACTTTATTCATTTACTTTATTCAAAAAATACACATCCATCAGGCAATGTCCAATAATTTATTACCTACTAAAGTATAAGTAACAAAAAAAAAGAGAAAAATGTAATTATACACAAAAAAATAAAGAAAAAATATTATAAACTTAGAAATAGTACAATGGTTATATACAGGCTATCCGGAAATTAGAAGCATATATTTCAAGGTGTGATTCTACGACAAAAAATAGGACGAAAACTTCATATAAAGACATGTCGACAAGTGGATCCTAAGGGAGTTAGGGAGCATCTTAAAGGGTCGGCCCAGAAGATGGCTTTTGTTCAATATTATCGAAATGTTACGTAGCAATTTGCATGTATTTATTTGTAGTCTATTTTACTCGAAAACGGTGTATTATATCGAAGTCGAACAAGAGTACCTTTTTAATCTCATTAGATTTTGAATTTTTGGGGACCAATTATAAAAATAATTTCTACCAAAAAAGCTAGGGCTAAAAATATTCTAAGCTGGCCCTATTTAACACATTTCTGAATAAACTGGATAAATTTCGTGTACATTTTCGAATTCAGCATAAAAAGTTGATGAAGTGTTCAAAATTTCATTACTTTATCTGGAACCGTTTCGATAATATTGAACAAAAGTCGTCTTCAGGGCCGACTATTTTACGCTGTAAAAAAATCGGTGTGAGTGCAAGCAATAAAGGTTCGGAGTAATAATTAGATTTTCACTCAATATTTTGATCATTTTACTCATTTGTGATCATATTTAAACTAAATCCGAGTACTTTCACTCAAATAAGCATATAAAAATACATTTTTAGACATTTACTTTCTCGTGCAACAGAATTGCACAAACTGTTTACTAAAAAATTGCGCCAATTCTATTTTTGTAGTGTGGGAAGAGTATAATTAACTATGTATTATTTATCCTTCACACGCAGAAACAATATACTTAATAACAGATCATTAAATTAATTTTTATATAAAACCACATACATAATTAACGCGTAATGACATAATACAATAACTTGTTGCAATGTTAATTCTGTAATCTCAAGCATAAACTACAGTTATAAATATTTCTCAGATGTCGTGTTATAATGCAGGAGCATAGGTCGCGAAAATCTACAACGCCAAAATAAAATTTGCGCCGTCTAATTATTTTCTGCTTTGTAACGGTTCCTAGGCCTTGGAAGTAAAATAAATATACATTTCTTGGCTGCTAAGCCGCAGAAACAGAATGTAGGTAATTTCTAGCAAAGCTTATACTACTTAAACTTCGTAATAACTATGTTAATCGCGAAACGGAAGGTTGGAGGACGCGAATCTACCATGTCATTAGGAACATTCAAATTCAGCGACTTCCGGACTTATACTTGAGGCAAAAAGTGAAACACAATCCGCAATTAAATTCGTTTCAAAGGGAACGGCTGCTTCTGCTAATACAAACTGTCTTCCTAATCCATTATGTAAGTATTCAAAATTGCCGAGAATGAATCGTGAACGGAACGACCTTACTTATACTGGGATGGATAATTGTGTTTTTTTTTCTTTTTTTTTTTACTGTAAACAATTCTCACTTTTAACCGTGCGATGTGTCGGATCACGGCCTTGGCTTCTGCAACATCTTTATAGCATGATTAGTTATTAAATTTACAAAGTAAGTGTAAGTATTATATCAAATCCAGATGCAACTGTACTTCTGTTATTTCTAAATATTTGTATTTATTTATTTTTTATTTTATTTATGTGTTCTTAAATAGTCCATAAAACCCACTGAAAGGATTATAAGAGTATGCTATAAAATACAAAAACATATTAAATTAAATACTGGCAAAAAAGTATTAGAAAATATAAACAAATCATAAAAACAGTACAAACATTTGAGTACATAAAAAAAACAAAACATAAATCATCAAAATATTACAACAGAAGAGGGACGAAATAAATGAGAAACAAAAGTATATACTTATTGAAAATATTTTTTTATATCAAACACTGCAAGAAATAAAAGAAAATCATGAATCAAATGAGCCCTGAATGTAAAACAATCCAGATAAAGATTTAAATTCAATGCTGTTGAATGTATATCCGCTAAAGAACAACATCAAAACCAAAAATTTTCTATTGAGGAGAACAGATCAAGAAAATCTTTCTAGCATTCTTCTAATTAAAGATAATCGTGACACACCCTGTATATAATTGCTTAATGTCAAAAATATTAGTAGTAAATTAAAAAAATAAAACAGTGACGTTTTGTTTAATATCATAATAGGTACTTCATTGTCCACATCATGATAATAATCATCGCAATCCTACACTTTACATTTTTTTTTCTGAATAATCTTTCCGAATGCAAAATTGTCTATTGACCGTCTATCCTTTATACTTTTTAAATTTCCGAAGTTTATGTTCCTTACTACAAAATCATTTGTAAATACTGTATTGTACACATATTTAACGTTCTCTAGTTCAGATCTGTTGTTTCACAAAAATTCTATCGACTGGAATTCTCTAGGGAACATGTCTGCGAAGTTTGAAAGATGTGTACTTTGAGCTTTACCATGGAGTTCATGTAACTAGGGAAATTATTTGTTTGATCTTGAAACTTTTGATTTATTGCAGATACGGTCAGATTTTCTATCTATACAGGGTGATTCAGAACTTATCCAAAAAAAATTTTTTTGAATGTACTGGGGACTCTTACAAATACACGCATTGTGTACAGCGCACAACGTGAGTGACGCTAAACACTACAGTGGCCCAGCAATGTAAGGGTTATAAATACTACAACTTTAATAATTCTTTTCTCGGAAATTATAAGGATTTTACAAAAAATTTTTTACGATATTGGCTCCACTTTGAATAATAATAAATGCATTTACTGCCCAACAGAATTTCTTCGATTAACAGGACAATATACATCCTTTTAATACATAACTAAAATAAAACGTCATTAAAATATTGAAATCCTAAAGTTTAACAGTTAACCAAGAGCAATCATTACGTTCACAATCCGATCAAAACTGTTTGACACTAAAGTGTTGCAGCTACATACTTAACAAAGTACCAAATACTTCTGGAACTGAGTGATTGAATATCAAATTGTTGCAATATTAAGTTGCAACTTTCAGAATTTCTTGAAGTTTAATACACTCATCCGTCTTGATTCCTAAATTCTTGTCATATTTTGTTTACTAACTTCTTAAAGTTGTGTCGTGACATATTATACAGGTACGGAAAGTACCCATGGTTCATCGGCCGTTATGTGAGAGCGATAAAGTAAGTCATAGAAATCCATGCGATAGAGAAGGATGGCTAAAATGAAGGCGTCTCATAGTCACCGCCCGTTTCGCCCTTCCACAAATAAGATCCACTTCCACTTGTAATTCAGCGACCGGTGGTCATCTTTGTTTTCGTCTTTGCCTATTCTGTAATAGATGTCACTACTTATACAATTCCTACTTCAGTATTCCGATATGTTAATACAATCCGTTAACAGAGGGCAGCACAATTTCTCTAAGGTGAGATTTTTTTGGAATTGGGGAAATAGGGAATTTTGCTTTATTTCTTGGGATTTTTAAGTCATTTTAAAAAGAATACTTAAATAACAACTAAATGAACTTTAAATGCAGCTGAGCACTATACTCCATTTGAATAACTTCTCAGTAGGGGAAACAAGGTCACTAGATTTACAAACAGAGGTATCTACTAGCTACTGTAAAAAGTTTTCTTCGTTACGCGTTGTGCTGCCCTCTGTTAACGGATTGTATTAACATATCGGAATACCGAAGTCGGAATTGTATAAGTAGTGACATCTATTACAGAAAAGGCAAACGACGAAAACAAAGATGACCACCGGTCGCTGAGTTACAAGTGGAAGTGGATCTTATTTGTGGAAGGGCGAAACGGACGTTGACTATGAAATACCTCCATTATAGCCATCCTTCTCTATCGCACGGATTTCTATGACTTACTTTATCGCTCTCACGTAACGGCCGATGAACCATGGGGACTTTCCGAACCTGTATAATATGTCACGACACAACTTTAAGAAGTTAGTAAACAAAATATGACAAGAATTTAGGAATCAAGACGGATAATTTGAAAACAAAATAAAAAGAAGTGGCCTTGAGTTAGAACCCTGAGGCACGCCTGACGAGAACACAATGGATTTGACATAAAATTATAGTACGGAACATATTCATGTCGTTGAAGGTACGAACGACAAAGGGATTTTTATTCGAATACTTAAATTTATTTTTCTCTATCTTCTTGTAAAGAGGATTTTGGAGTACTTAACGATAGCGACTACTGGCCGGCAGTAACCTGGTTGACGTATTTATATCCGAATTTTTCAGTAAATCTTTACCTTTAATGTATGTTCATTCAAATTCTACATCTTCATCTTCAGGGCAAATGTGAAATCCTGAAACAGCCTGTACGTATTAGTGATGTAACGAATATCCGCATTCGCATTCGCATTCGCGAATATTCGTTTGATTTATGATATTCGCATTCGCATTCGCAAATATCTTTGAATATTTTGCGAATATGAACGTGAAAGAAAAATACAGAATGTGAAAATAATATTAGGTAAATTAAACAAAAAAGGTATTCATTTCTTTTCTTTTTAATTACAAAACTTACTTAAAACAATTATATCTTTCTATAATCAACCTTTATATTTGGTGTTAATTAATCACCTTTCTTTAGACATTAGAAAACAAATAATACTACATATGTTTATATATATTATGTATGTAATTAAGTATTGTTTTGATCAGTCTTTGTCTACACATATTTTGATAAACATTTAGACTTAAAAAATAAAAACTTCTATAAGAAAAAAAAAACAAACCTTAAACTTCTTTAAAAAAAAACAAACACTTTATCTTAATTCTTTTATGAAACAGTTAATAATCAAACTTGAGAAGAGGAATATTAAACTTCAAAAATAAAAGCTTCGATGCCTTTTCTCCTTCAAGTCTGTTTCGATGCGGTGTATAAATAAGGCCAGCACCACTGAACACGCGTTCGCTCGGGACACTCGTTGGTGGTGTGACTAAATAATGCTTCGCTATAGGAGAAATAAGCCCGTACTTCTGCTTGTTTACTTTCCACCAAGTTAAAGGGTCAACGTCATTTGCTACGCGTTTTTCCGCTAAGTATTCTGTAAGGGTTCTACGGATTAAAAGATGAAGTATTATGTGCGACGCGTGTGGCATATTTTGAATCATAGATAAACGGCGCTAGATTTAAAAACTGAATATTCGTATTCGCATTCGCATTCGCGAATGTCAACAACAGATGTTCGCATTCGCATTCGCGAATGCTTAAACACTGGCATTCGTTACATCACTAGTACGTATATAATTGCATCTGAAAGAAACTAGGTATAGTCTTTCCGATCTCAATTGAGCAACGCAGCAACTCGGCATTGAAATATTGTTCCCATATTTATTTAGCCCATAGACAGGTCTGGTCTAACTAAAAGTGAAGGTGGTAGAAATGTATACGCCCAGTTGGAGAACGAGCGCGCGGGCAAACGGCGCACAAACACAGCTGCACTGGGTGACCGGCCATAAATTTCAGTTGTTGACAAATTGCCTAGCAGTGCAGTGCAGCAATGCGGAATTATTTTATTATTGATTGTTGTTATTTTATAACTTTTCTAACCTAAACTAACAACCTTTCCTCACCCTTTCCTGGCAAGGATATGTTCACACCTTCCCGTTGGTTCCTGCCGAGCAGTAATATGTTTTAATGAAAATGTAAATGTTTTTTGATATGTCATAACCAATATAACGAAATGGTTTGAAATGAATATACAATAGAAATTTTCTACACGTTATATACAAATTGTTATTTTTTACCTTTAGCAGAAAACTTTTTTAGGGACGCCTATGAAACTCATTAAATTTTATTGCTAGGCGTTTTTATACACGTTCAACTGACTTCGGAAAGATTATACTTACTCGTAGGTTTTCCTCAGGTGTTCCCTCACCTTCCGCATATCTGCAGACTTTAATCCTATGAGACAGTTACGTTTTATTTTCGTGTTTACCCATTCTTATGCTTAGAGATTGTCGGACCCTTTTCCCCCATTTCGAGACCCATTTTTTCCGTTTACCGTACACGTTTCCCCGCGAACGCTTAAACAAAGGCCCTTATACGAACAATACCCCGGTAATATTTACATGGCGGCGTTCCATTCCGATGCGATATGTTTTCGATTCATTTAGCGATGTTTCGCGCTCCGGGGGGAAAACAAAACAATATCGTTTTCGCAGTGCCATGGCGAGCTGCGCCCGTATTCGTGTTGGTTGTTCCATTGTTTCGGTGCTGCGGCGTAGTTTACCTCGACTTTCATATTGAAGTCGTCGAATTTATTTGTTCGGCACTGGGTTTGCGTTGATGAACGCCGGGTATATGGAAAATTAAGGCGTCGGGGGAACGCGGAAATGTTCCCGGGGCCATTTCGTTGGTTATGTGTCGACAAGGTTTTGTTTGTGTTGTCCGCATTTGGATGGGCAGTTTTATTCGAACCACCGAATTTGGTCGGCTCACCTTTAGGCTGTATTTAGTATAACTTTAATTTCACCACAAACACGGTAGTCCATTGAAAAGTTACATTTGGGGTTGCTAAAGTCAGAGCACGCAATTTTATTTTTTGGATGTCAAGAAGGGGTTAGTGTAAAGTTAAATCCATGCTTGTGGGGTCGCAACCCTTGTGCATCGGCCGCCATCTTGTAAAAAGGGCTACGAATGGTTTTTATACTACTACTTACTATATCGGGCAAACTATTCGTCGCACAGAAAATTTGCAAATACATTTTTTGTTGCAAATTAAATTCTCTACAAATTTGGTTCCGTAACTTTTAGTCGTAGAACCAAAAATAACAAAGTTATTAACGAAAATAGATATAAATTTGGGAACGTATTTCCTTTTGGTTGTTATAACTTTTTTTCTGGTCATTTTACAAAAAAATTACATCGGAGCATTTTGATAGAGGGGTTTTCAAGGAATAATTTCCATTGCAAACTTTTTTCAAATTTTATTTATTTATTAGGGTTTTACAGCGATGCGAAACTTTACTATTCTCCAGTACTAGTAAGTATACATTAATATGAATGATTAGGCATAGTTTTCTCTCATCTTTCCATTATTTTTATAAGAAACATTTTAATGATTGACACTGCAATGTTGTGTTAATTAGGTATCGACTCTTTTCCCCACCCCCTACGAGGTAGAGTCTGGTGGCGCGTTTTTTTTTACGTCGTATCCCTAGTAGGCAGAATCCACGGACATTTTCTAGCTGACATAATAATTAGTGTAATTAAAAATATTGAAATATATTTCCCAATTTACTGTGTCCTCAGTCTCTTTGATGGGCCAGGCTGCGACTCAGGATCTGGCTGAGCTTCCGATATTGAATTGTTGAGGAATGATAGAGAACGTTGAAGCGAAACAGCTGATTTCCCCAGTCGACTTGATTTTGCAATTGGTTTCAAAATCAAAGTGCAGCAGATCCCAACTTCATTAACAATGGACGAATCAGTGTTTTTTTGCTGTACTGGCATTTTAAATATGTGGGTACCACACCACTCTTTGAAAAGCAATAAGTCATTAGGTATATGTACTATAAACTGAATAATTAATTGAACAAAATATTAAAAACTCATTCAACAAACTTAAAACGTTATTAGAAATACTAAACTGTAATAACTAACAATTATTATCCTTATACATTTGTTTTTATTAACAAATAAGTAATACTTGTTAATATTTAAAATGTAAAAAAATATTTTAATCATTCATTTGTCTCCGTAAAATGATCTGTTTAGGTACTTCTTGTCGTTCACTATGTATTAAAAGCACAGTAAAAACTAGGTTAGTGACCGAATAATGCGGTAGGTCAAGATTCACTCTCGATAAACCTTTGAATTTTAATTTTATTTTTAATCGCGTATTGTTATTCTACCCATTTTTCCATATCTTACCTTAAAATTAATGCCATTACTGAATCACTGTATACTGGGTGTTATTTAAGTAGGTACGTAGCCCTGTATGAGGAGTCAGGAAGCTTAACCAGTGTCAGATTCATACTCAGTGAGTCAAAATACATTGGAATAAGACTTGGACTGCTCCAAATTCAGTGGAAATTTCGATATAAGTGATTTACTAGCGATTTTTCTCAAATAACTCGATTACGGAAGGTCAGGAAGACTATCTAGTATTCAGCGCATAAAATTAAGGCTTAATCCGATCCAAATAAATGTACCTATTCAAAACGTTTCTGATGCCAATTAGTCGCTGTTTTTCCACGATTTTCCTAGATTTTCAGCCATTTTTAGCGATTTATTCAAATCGCACTGGCGTCGCCTTTGTCTATCGCCGTCGTCGAGTTTTCCTTGGAAAATTCTCACAATACCGTAGCGGAACAATGCGCCGACCGTGCAGCTCGTGCAGCCGCGTCAAAGTTGGCCTCGATTGTATGTTTATCGGTGCAGGCTTTCGGTGATTACATTTTAATGCCGAGAATTCGGTATGACTGCTTTGTCAGCTCGAAATTCGTGGAGAAACGAAAGAAGGTACATTAATTATGCTTTGTCTCGCTAAACTTTGAAGTCTCTAGAGTTTGTCTAATAATTGCGTTTGGAAAAATGTGCTCGCAGAGGGGAATAATTGCTTTAGTGTGTATCCGGTTCGAAGGACCATCAAGTCTCCTTGCTTACTGTAAGGATTTGAGAACAAACATCGCCGAACGAGAAACGAGGGTACGCTAATTACGAAGGAATTCCTTTCAACTTTGCAAGTGCAGTTCTGGTAATGTCATTAAAATTTGTCGCAGATGCAGTAGTAACAGTGTTTTTTTTTTCACTAAACAATTTTGTGAGTAATATTTCTCCACAATAGATTCAACAAAAACATGAAAACCCTCCGCCAAACTCATTTGCATCGTATTTAAGTTGTTGTCTGTTTGAAGTTCTCCATTAACTCTCGTTTTTATATTGATAATATTTACAATTTTTGTTTGATTTGTATTCCTATTCCCCTTTTTATATTCCTATCCTGAAAGTGGGCTTTGACCTGTTGAACGGCGTAGAACGAAATAAAACATCCGGCCCGAAGGACCAAAAATTATTGATAACGAATACTTACGTTAACCGAGAGTTAAATACATCGCCATTTCCTCGAATGGCGAACTGTTAAAATTACTCCTTTTCCCATTTCGAAGCTCTTAAGCTGAGATTAGCGTGTAGAAATAATGAAAGCACGCGACGGCAGAAAATTACTGGTGAATTTTCTCAGTCAATAGGACAAGACACGCTCGAGTGAAATTGAGCAGATCAGGTGTACGTTTGCTTTTAAGCGATCCGGACGAGATCGTTTACCACCAAGGTAGTTTATGTAATGCCTGGAGAGATTTTGCAAGCTTTTACAGCAACGAATCTTAAACATTATATGTGCAACAGTCTTTCATATAACATACTGCACTATGATAACTAATTACTGATTATGTATTTTAAAAAGTCTTCTAGAAAAATTATTATTATTATTATTGTTATTACGTTGGTGGCTAGAGTAGAAGTTGAAGCTTATTGCACTCAGAATATACAGGGTGATTCAGTCATAATGTCATAATTCCGTACTCGGAAGGCCTAATAAAGGCAGCAAATCGAAAAAAAGTTATTCGATCTTTTAAAAAATAGTGAAATTACCTACTTCGCAACACATTTTATGACAGGGAACACGTCGGCGGACTACAGAGGGTCCGAACGTTGAAGCGAAACAGCAGATTTCCCCAGTCGTCTTGTAATTGGTTTCAAAATCAAAGTGCAGAGGATTGTCTTGTATGGATGTGAAAATGTTACTTCTTTAATTAAATCATGACCCACTAGTCTCACATCCCCGTTGCGGAAGAAGACTTCATCTGGGCAGTAGATTTTATCGTGAAAAACCCTGTACGTCATTATGAGATCACCACATATAATCTGATCCTCCTGAAGCTACAGATTTAGGAGTGTGAGATGTGCTTCGCAAGGAAAATGCTTAAATCCAACTTCCTAGTTCAGTAGCATGTCTTTGAACAACTTCTAACTGCAGAAGGTCTTGCTTTAGAAATACATGTATTGTAAATCTTGAGAAAAGATCTCAATCTTGCAAAGATCTACGAATAATACAAATTAACTGACTACATTTTCTTTCAATTTTGAATATATGGGCACTTCACGACTACTTTGCAATGGTAACGCCAAGGTCATATTGTGACACAGAATTTAGGTTATGACCTTCAATTGTGTAATTCAATTTAGGGTTGTTTTTGAACATATGCATCACAGAATTTAGAGTAAGAGGTAGTAACCATCCCAAATACCAATGATTAATAAGATCAAGATCATTTTGAAAGTGAAGGAAGGTGATAAGAAAAACTTCAAATCGCCGGCAAAGAAAAACGATCCATATGCACAGTACTTTCTAAGGTCCGATACATAAATTAGAAATAGGAAAGGACCCAACACTGAACCCTGGGCCACACCACTTATGGCATCCATGTGTTCAAATCTTGCAGCACATTGGACACCACATACCTCCCGGGTAAAAACCATATCGAGTAGTTGGTATAATGTTTAATAAGATTAGAAGATTATTATAAACAATTAATTGCTACTGCGCAATCTATTGCCTCAAATTTTTGATGTTCCTTTACAAAACAATGTAAATTTTAAAAGGGGTGTGAGAATAACATTTTAAGGCTAAACTTCCTTTTAATAACGAGCATCTATTATTAAGGCGACACGCGAAACAAACATTACTCTGATCACCTTTTAATTTCGCTGTAATCTAAATTTTACGTAATTTATAATTCAACAACTGCTTGATGCAGAACCGATAACGAACCTACTGGGCCGGTACTCCCAAATAATGCCACCTAACAAAAAATAATAATAATAAAAATTGATCAAGACATTCAAACAAAGCATTATTGTCTTGTTACCTAGCTGTTGGATTTCGGCCTTGCTCCGAAGAAGGTTAAATCAGTTGTTAATCAGTTTAGACGTTATCAGGACCGCTTACAAGCGATTAAACACCCTAAATGGAGAATAAAAGTAATCAGTATTCGATATTAAGAGAGATGAATTTTTTTACAAAAAAGTAATTTCATCCTATGAAAATTTTATTACTAGTTTTTTTTTAAATTATTCCGCGCCAACTCATTTTGATTCCCGCCCACGGCAGACGGTATTAAATTTATTATTAAATTAAAGTATACTCGAAATTTATAGCAGAAGGGATGAGGTATGAACTTATTACAAATGAAATTGTGAGAGCAAGTCTGTTTATAAAAAATGTTTTCATTTAGGCAAGGGTAATTACTGAAATTTTAACGTTGTTTTATATGCAGAATATTAAGATTCTTTGAACATAATTAATTGTAGGAATATCGTACAAAATAAAATTATTATTACAGTCGAGTACAAAAATTAAAGGACAAAAAAAATCTATAAATTTTTAGGTGATTTTCAAAAGGCTGCAACTTAGCGAAAAATGGTAGTAGAGCAACAAAATAAGCTAATTAAAATGTTTATCGTTTGTTTTTCAGAAATCAAGAAATTCAGGTGAAAATTTTTCAACTTCCCTTTCAAAAGGTCTACGGGTTTCAATATTTCTTTTTGGCAATCCCATTTAACAGCTCTTTTAGTTAAAAAGTTTAAAAATATACACTATGTATTTACAATGCTATCTTCAAAAAAAATTGTTCTTTTTTATTGCGGTTTCCACCTCGTTTTGTAATAAAAACGTTGGTCGCTGTATTTTTTTCCACAAATTTCAAATACTTGCTGAGGCACAAATCGTTTCCACGAGCTTTAATTAGGAAAGAAACAACATTTTTCAAATCTGACCCAAAAATATTTTCTGTGTATGCGAAAAATCCATATTTTTTTATTTTCAATTTATGAAAATTTATAAAACATGAAAAATTTATTGATTTTGAGTAAAACTTGTACAGTGTAAGAAAAATTGGACTTATTTTCACTTAATAATGTATCAGTTTCTGTCCACACCTGATTGAGTAAAATTTTCCACTATTAGTACGAGTACAACTAAAATTTTGAGTGAAACTATCAGTTTTAATTCAAATACGTATTATCAAAAATGTGTAAAATTATCAAAATGCCCAACATTAACTGAATAGGTACTCAATAATTTCACTCAACGGATTCAGTCCGTATTTTTTTGCTTTCACTCAGACCGATTTTTTTACAGTATACCTTTTTGAAATAATAATAATAATTAACAGCGACAAACGCAGTATGGCAGCATTGTGAAAAGCTGATAAATAACAATTAATAACAATCAGCTTACTATGTAAAATAATGTATGTCTTTTCGTATAACCTTTTACGTTGATTAAATAACTTTGTTTACAAGACCTACAGTTACTTTTTGTAAAATTTGAAATTTGCCTATGAAAGCTGTCAACCTTGAAATATGAAAAACTAGCTACGACAGGAAAAATTTTGTAATTTTTGCTTAAAATTGGACTCTGATCCAGATGCCTAATTTCTCGCCTTCTGTATACAGGGTGATTCGATCACAATGTTATTAATTTTAACGGACGATAGGGAAAAATGGGTAGTGAGACTAAAAAAAAAATTAAAATACTTATATGACTTACAAAGGTATATCCAAAGTGAATATTGTCTTAATGTATTCCGTCACTAACCTAGCTTTTATTACGTTTTTAATAGTGAACAAAAGAAATCAGATCTTACACATAAATGAATAAGATATTTTTTTACATTTTAAATATTAACAAATACCATTTATTTGTTAATAAAAACAACTGTATAAGGATAATAGTCGAATGTTAAGTTATTTAGTATTTTTAATATTGTTAACGTTTTCACTGTTTTGTAAAAGAAACCGAGTTTTTTTGGTATAATCAATTAATTATTCAGTTTGTGGTACGTACATATATTCTATTGTGTGACTTACTGCTTTTCAAAGAGTAGTATGGTAGGTACTTATCTAAAATGAGTACGGGTAAAAAACACCCACCCATAGCACTTTGTTAAGTTGGGACTCGCTGCACTTTGATTTTCAAACAAATTGCAAAACGACTGGGGAAATCAGCTGTTTCGCTTCAACGTTCGAACGCTCTGTTTTTCGCCGGCGTGTTTCCGGTCAGAAAATATGATGCAAATTTCGGCTTCGAATTCGCGGGAGTTAAGGAGGTCCGAGGGAAGTGAGGAACGCAGGGGGGGGTCCTATGCTTTTCTTATGGGACCAAAACCCGCTACCAACTTGAAAAAATTAAATTCTATTGAAATTATTTGCGATAAACATTATCTATATAGCAAAGAAATCTACTCAATATGCACATAACATACATATTGAAAATTAACAACATAAAAATATCATATTTAAGTAGTTTTAAATTATATTTAATGAACGCATAAACACTATGTAGATGTGGCAACAGCGTAATAATCGAGTGCAGTTGTACACACTGCGAACCTACAGACCTCGGACATCGGAGATATTGCGCGTCAAAAATATATAGCAAATATATCGTAATATCCTCGCGAAGATTTGTATCCTTTATTTAAAATCCGTAAATCATGTGAACTGGTGAAACAATGAGAAAATAATTATGTTAATTTAGTTCTAAAGAAATGAAATGACACTCGCGCCCATCTCTTGTCCAAGTCAAAGAAAATGTTGGATGCAATTTTGAAGGTTCTGTGATAGAAATTAAATTATTACTCACTGTTCGTGTTTTTCATCTCTATTTTAGTAATGTTACAAAAGTTTTGCAAGTATAACTAATTTTTTAGATATAAAGTTTGCTGAGAAATATATATGTTCCTTTGTTATTTTGTACAAATGCTTTTATCTCAAGTATTACTAATTATATTAATCAAGTAAAGAAAACTTTATGTAAATATATTAAAATGATTTATCAACTGTATTTTTTATTATAATAAATATATCACAGCTTTCTAGCATTTTTAATTATTGTAGTTTTTTAAAAATATTACAAAAAATAATCTGTTGTGGATAATTTATTGTTGATAACAATGTACATGGAATTTAGGAAAAATATATATGTTTGAAATCAATTTTGTTTTTATTAAGTCTTTCAAATGTATTCCCTCTTTGCTGTCAGCTGATTGCGACGTTGCCACATTAATCCTCAAGTCAGACAGAAATGCAATTATTGG
The DNA here is from genome assembly GCF_000390285.2 of Anoplophora glabripennis. NCBI lineage: Eukaryota > Metazoa > Arthropoda > Insecta > Coleoptera > Cerambycidae > Anoplophora > Anoplophora glabripennis. Next base: position 331,791 of record NW_019416620.1, on the reverse strand, counting down.
TTTCTGTTTCTAATTAATACAGCTGTACTATGTTCAAAACTTACATTAGTTTTACATCAAAAATAAGATAATACTGTGTGCTATCTCTCATTTCTCATTTCTGTGGTGTGATTTTTTATCTATGGAAAAGTTTTGTTTCACAATTTCTACATTTTTTTTCTCAGTCATGGGCAAAAAAAGAGCCGCACCGTCCATCTTCGCCATATAAACCTGTTAAAATGAACAACTTTCAACAACAATATCTCAAAATTTAGATTAAAAAAAAAATTCTAAAAAATATGACGCACAGAGGGAGCACTGGGTAATACGCTATATAAATTTCAAGTACATCTACGCATTTGAGTAAACCCGATATACCTCCTTAAGGAGTAATTTTTTTTCGATTCTCTGTCTTTATTAAGCCTTCCGAATATGTAGTTAAAATTAATGATATGACTGAATCACTCTGTATACGAGGATAATAATTAAAGTCTTGCAACTAAATTTTTCTTCTAGTAGTAGTATCATTTTAACAATTTGAAATGTATGGTAAGCTGTATCACAAATGCCTGCACGTAGCAGCTGCTTTAAATTTACTATTCCAAATTAACTTGAATTCTGCATAATTTACAATCAAATTATTATAATTACTTATTTACCCAACTGAATAATAAATTTCAATGCGCGATCGTCTGTTGCATCGTTACAGAATTAAACGGTTTTATTCTATTGCACAACCGAGCCGGTTGAATATTTTGTATTTTGAATTATATTATGTGGTCTAGTCCGACAGTGTTATTTATTCTGACAGCTCACGGGTAATAAATTATGACACGAAACGGTGTTTCCCGGGGACAAATAAAGACTTTTTTGTGTACTCTAGTTTCAATTTAAAAGCTATATATTGGTAATCGCTCATGCAAACCGATGTAATGTTTACATTCCGCTTTGTTTTCACACTGTTTAATTTCGTTGAAAACACTTCACAATACGCTACGAAACTAGCTTAAATTTTAAAATTCTCTGTGCAATTACGTAAGTTTTATGGCAGAGTTTTCATCACTCAAGAATTCGTTCGCAATAGGATTACGGTAAATACTTTTGAAATAGGAACTAATGAACAGTTTCTCCGAAATGAACAGTAATTTCTGATCTTTTGTAATCGCCGTTTCAAAGGAGACGATGCCGGTAACTTTTAATGGCCCTCGTCTAGAAATTTAAACGTCTTTAAAAACAATAGTACCCTTTCAACTATCTTACACGCGAAAATGGGGCAACGGCAAGACCGTTAAAGGTCCGTCACTCATTAAACTAATCCCTTCTACCCTGAAGTTGGCTCAAACTCGATACCCATCGAGTGACTGAAACTATTTCCAAACGGCTTATCGACCGGAAAGTAACTCCGTCCGACACATTTGCCGCACGCAGCAACAAGAGGCGAAAATATAGATTGAAGTTGGGAATCCAGTTCTCAGATGCGGATCTTGGTTTAATATAGTAGCTAGAGATGAGTTAGATGTTGCCGACTAGGCTAGATTAAACCGAATTCGAGTGGAGAAAGTTGGGAGAGCATTTTATTTCTCGGACACATTTTCATGTTACGCTGCAAAGTTTCGCGCTTGTTGCGCAACTGTGATATAAGGAGGTAGTTTCCAACTTAAGGTGTAGTTGGACATTCTAAATTGAAATATCGAACGGATCTTTCCTCGTTCGGATTTTATTCCAACGTTGTGCTAGTTACATTAGACGTAAAGTTTTCTATGTACAGTTACTAAGACATGTATCTGTAATTGGTATTTCTCTAATATACAGAGCGTACCCGTTAAATAAATTATGCAGATAAACTCGTATTTGGTGCAATTGTAGCTAAATCGGAGTAAATGTCCCTATTATCGAGTGACCCCAACCTATTCTATGGTTGTCGTGCGTTGTCTTTGTCTATTCCCATCGTCATGATGTGGTGTATGGCGTGTAGTACTGGGCAAGTGTCCGTTAATCCGTTAAGGTAAAAAAATATATTCATTCTGAAAAATTTCCACTCGCGTAGAAATTATATTAAAAATATGGGTTATCAGAGCCCCTTACGGACGCCTGTGATTGATGTATTTTAACAATAATTTGTAAATTCGATAGAGCTTTTCATTCGTACACTTCATACTAAATATAAAACAAATGGATTTCATAGTTTAAGAAAAAATAAATAAAGCCAAAAAAAATTTTTTTCCAAGAGCTTATATCTCTAAAAGGAAGCCTTTGGAAGAAAAAGTGTATACTTCAAAATGAAATTATTTTAAGTTAATCACCCTGTATATAATTACATTCTCACTCACCTGGCAGGTAAAATGTCCCACCGAAACAACCTGTCTTTTTGTAAATATCTATTTTTAGTCATAAATATTATTCTGTAAAAATTTCAGTGCCCCAAAAATTTTTTTTTGCAAAAAAATTTTTGCTTTAAAAATTTAATGGTTAATGGGTAATTTATTGCATTTTCGAATTCGGGTATCACTAGAAGAAGTTTTAAACAATTTTTCACAATGCCTACTCAAAAATGTCTACCAGTTCTTGGACTATAACAGGTTCGAAATATTGTTAAAATAGGATAAAACAAAAGGTGTTTTTTACTATTTATTTAGAGCACTGCGATTAGTTTATGAAATTCACTGACAAGAAGCTCTGACATTAACCTAGTTCAAGTGAACTACATAATGTTATGCAGTTACTAATCCACCTGATATGATATGACAACGGGGTAGTAGCCGGGCAAAAACCAACAGCAACCGGTTCATTTTATTCTATTTATTTTAATTTTCAGTACGAAAGGGTATTTGTAATACGATATACAATATCGAGACTTTCTGCAATCATAATAGATATTGTTTAGTGTCTTATGTCGTGTAAGTATATAAAGTTAATAATTTGAATATTTAGGGACGATGCAGTGTGTTTGTCTGCCTTGTTTGTATAATATTATTTTACACTACTCCAGAAAGAATTGTTGTTGTTACTGCATACCTTTTGTCAGGAGGAAACGATGTTGCTGATAGAATACATCAAATGAATTATTCCGACCAAAAAAAAAAAAAATAGAGTTAAAAATGTTTATAAAATAATGGAGATTACGGAAGCCCATCTCATGAGAGAGGCTTACTGTTAAGATAAATATTAGATAAACTTTTGGGCTGGAATATTTAATAATACAACGATAGGACCTTATATAATAAATGATAGATCCAATGGTGAAATTTATTTTAATTTTCTGAGAAATAGATTGGAAGGAATGGATTGTTTTGGAATAATTGAAGAATTGTCAGAATAAGTAGATTAGACACTTAAGACCTGTACCTTGACCACCTAAATCCCCAGATTTAAATCCGTAAAAAAATATTTTTATTTATTTCATTTATTACCATCCAAGTTGTCTGTTTAAAAACTTGTTACTGTTTCACAGCGCATGTTATTTAAAAGAATGAATAATTTTTGTTTATTTTGATAATATGGCTCTTGGGGAACGCCAACTTAATAAAAGTAATAAAAGGAGTACCTCACGAGTGGTGTGGATATTTCTTTTCTAATAACACAACTCCCGTTTTTCTGTTAAATTATGAGATTTAACAACAATGCACACTACAGATTTGAAGTTCAAAGTTCAGGTCACACTCGACTCGTCGAGCAGCGAGGTATGAAAATTGCCAAAGACAATTAACTAATATACTGAAATCGTTAAACAATGCAATCATTCAAAGAAATATCTTGTATTCTTGATGTTCTCTTATGACACCCTGACAAAGACTAGTCATGCAAAAAACAGCTACTACATATTTAACTTTTTCTGTCAATATTTATTAATTCCATACGAGAAGGGAAGGTGCCTGATAAAACAATACCAAATAAATTGTGTAAAACAAAAAGGCATCTTTGTAGAAACTGTTTTTTTTACGTGATTAACCATTGTAACGAGTGATACTATAACAGCAGATATACAAGATATTTCTTTGAATGATTGTACATATTATTTAACAATTTCAGAATATCAATCATGCGTTTTTATAATAATTTTTAAGATATCATTTCCTCATAGAGTAGTTTCCCGAAATTAGTAATTATGATGTCATATATCTTTTGCATACCTAAATCTCTGGAACCGAAGTACATTGTTTGATAAGATTTATTTAATAATATACAGGCTGTCAAAATTCTTTTTATACGACTGCCTTGCAAAAGGGGGTTTTGCGCACGGAAAACACGCTCTGAAAACGGTATTTTGCACACGCCGTGTGCTAAACATTTTGCACACGGTTATGTCATCTTTACACACGCGTTTCCAGATTGTGATTTTTGTTTGATGTTGTCACCCAAATTATGCAATGTTACAAGTTGGTTGAGTTTCATAGCAACCGTCACGGCTCCTTTATTTTGTTGATTAGATACTTCAAAAATTGTTGAATTCGCGAAGTTTGGGTGTGAAAATGTGTGATTCTGAAGAGATTTTACAGAAAGCAAGCGAAATATGTTCGGAACTGCTGCCCACAAAATCCAGAAGCAGGTATGGAGTTGAGTTAAGCCGATTTATGGACTGGCGACTAGCCAAAAATGTCCAAACTTTCTCAGAAAACGCAGTAATGGTGTATTTTGAAGAACTATCTAAGAAATATAAATCTTCGACGTTGTGGAGGATTTTTTCGATGCTCAAGTCAACGTTAAGTGCCAATCACAACATAGATCTTGGAAGCTATAAAAAGTTGCAAGCGCTAATCAAACGTAAATCCGAAAACTACGTCCCAAAGAAGTCCCAAATCCTCACAAAAGATGATGTTCGATGTATTACGGTAATTTGGCCAAGAAATTTACGACAATAGAACTGATTGCGAGTCTAATATAATGACCAGTTTTGATTATTTTTAAGTTGATTATTAAAATAACAAGATTTGCCTTGTTATTTATAACTCAATACAACAAAACTGCAGAGTTGCCAGTTGCCAGATATGGTAAACTTTTTACTCAATACCTCAGTGGCGAACGTCGCTTGCTTCTCCGAAAACCACCCCGGAGGACATATATCAAACTTTCCCCGCCTAATCCTTTTAAAACTCCTGTCCCTCATTCCGATGACGCCAGGCAAAGGCGCTGGGAATGTTTCTTGTACAGTTTCCGCGACCCTCTCAACAGGTTACCCGGAACTTTTTCCCAAGTTTTAATGCCGAATTTACTTATTCCGACGCTGTACCGTCTCCGAGTTTCCTGGACGGGGCCGGAACTATGCTGGAACTTCTTGTACTTGTAATTCCGCGAGATTATATTTAATAGTTTTGGAAGTATTTTTATTACCGTCTGCTCGACTGTGCGGGATAAATCCATGTGGAATTATCCCGAGCTGAAATAACTCGGTTCATTCCTCGAGGTTTTACGGCTGCACCGACACGACTTCGGGACAATTTGCTCATATACGGCAGAGTCGTCCACTTCGACCTTAAGGAAACTTTTCTGGTTTTTCTTTAGCTCTCATAATAGACCAGGCAAGTTAGACAATAAATCAGAATTTTTTTTCTGATGAACCGATCGAGTTGCGGTTTTCGGCATTGTCTTCGGAAAAATATCAGGAAAAAAGTCTGTCTATTACACTTTGGGGCTGGATCTAAACTGCATTGCGGGTGCATAAAGTGCACTTCAAGTGCATCCGAATTGCATTTTTCCGAATTTTCTAAAAATGGTAAAAATTAACTAAAAGTTGTAGAAATTTGTATGCACGGGTTTTCGGGGTCGGAGATTCCGAATCTGACCCTGAAAAATATGCCCGACGGCCCTGGGGCCCCCAGGGGGATAAGGGGGGGACCTTCTGAAAAACATCGAATATCTGAGTAATTGCCTTCTAAATTTCCACTCGGGGGTTTTTGGGGTCGGGGATTTCGATTCTGGCACTGAAAAGTATGCCCGACGCCCCTGGGGCCCCCCAGGGGGCAAGGGGAGCTTCTGGAAAACATCGAATAGCTGAGCCTTCTAAATTTCCACTCGGGGGTTTTTGGGGTCGAGGATTTCGATTCTGATACTGAAAATACATTTTATTAATTATTACGGATGAATATTTATAGTAATTGTACTGTTATTACATTTAGTAACATTTATAAAATCTGGATAATTATTCCCCTCGCGTTTACTAATTGTCACATTTTTCTCAAAATGATTTGACCGCTCCATTTCAGTCGAGAAATGCTTTCTAAGAGAGCTACGCCCCCCTAAATGGGGCCCCAAAAAATTCATTTTTTTAATATTTGCGAAATGGGTTGAGGGAAAATTATGAATTTTGACACCATGGATGCTCATAAAATGTCGAAATAGATCATCATAAAATTTTTCAAATATTTTGATCAGGGGCGTCTCAATTGGGGGGTTAATATTTGCCTCAATTTTTTTGCTTGTCGAAATTTTCTAATTCAGAGGACAGCATATGATAGACCTTCATTTCCTCTACAANTTACAACTTTCATGAAAAACTTTTTTTTCTAGCTCTTACCCTTTTTGAGTTATCTTGAAAAAGCCCTTTGTTTTATCTTTTTCCACCCTTGGCCGGGGGTTGAACAAAAAATTACTCTCACTTATTGTTATAATATACCTTAAACTAACTCATATCAAAAATTCAGCCAAGTTGGCAAAATTTCGATTTAAAGGCTTAGTTAATTGGACTACGTAGATATATGAAAAAATAATCTTATTTTTGGCAATAGAATCAAAGGGTAAATTATTGAACACTAATTATGCGACACCTTGTATAGGATAAATTAAAAAGTAAGATACTTTTCTAAATGGAACACCCTATATCTGAATTAATTTATTGATTCTTCATTTAATTCTAAGCAATTTTTATATACTCAAAAGTTAGCAAATAAAAATTAATAAAAAAACTAACTACTTAACTAACTATATCATATAAAAATTAATGTTTCTAAATATTAAGTTACTTTACAGGGCCTACATCTTGCTCGATACATTTTAGTAACGTTCTTCGTAGTTTCCCCAAAGATCCTCTTACAAAATCTGAATTATTTTCTTTTAGTTCATTTATTTCGTTTCTAATTAGTTGCTTTAGATGTTCTAAATATTCAATACAATTTTGATAAATGCGATATTTTTTAAATATCCCCATAGAAATGCATCCATCGGAGTAAGGTCTGGACTGTTGGCTGGCCAGTTAATTGGTGCATTTCTTCTACCAATCCACATGTTAAAAAGTTGGTTTCAGCGGTTTCTCACTCTTAGGGTGCTATGGGGTGGAGCTCCGTCCTGCTAGAATATAACATGTCCAAAATGTTGCAAAGGTAATTCATCTACCTAGAAAATCTTCTACGTCGTTTTCGAGAAAATCTAAATATGAAGCCCCATTCAAGTTTAAATATAAAAAAGTAGGGTCCAATAATTTTGTTATCCATTAGTCCTCGTCAAATGCTAACGGATTGGCGCCCTTGTATTCTAAATTCTCTGTAACATAATGGGTTTTCTGTATCCAAGTACCTGGTATTTTTTCTATTTCTCTTGCCATTCGTAGCAAAGGTAGACTGGTGCGTCTACAGGATGTTTGTTAAAAAGTTGGGATCATCATTAATTCTTTCCATCATAAGACGGCAAAATTCTACTCTCTTTTCTCTATGCATTTGCGTCAATTTTGAAGTGGGTCTGGTCTTGAAAGACTTGTAACCAGCTTTCTTAAGTCTTTTGAACTTCTGAATAGGACATTCCATTCTTGCAACCTTTTTGAAATATGCCTTGTGAATATATTTGGAGTCTCTTGTACATGAAGCAATATATTAAGTTGTCTTCGTTATCTTGCACCAATCTTTTCTTTCTGTTTAGACTTGATGTTTGTTTAATTTTTCGAATATCCTTTCAATTGTTTTTTTTGCAAGAAGCGTGCATTCTTGGATTTTCTCGAGTCGTCTCGTTGCGTTGTTGCGGCATTATAGTTAGTTGTTTCGAATAAACGAACTTAAAATTACTTGTATTTCTCTTTGTGAGGCATTTTTAATAACAATTTGCTGCGATACTTTTTGAATTATTTGATGAAGTTAGTATCACTGTCACTTTTATTGATTTATCCATTGTTAGTTGATAAGAACTTAAAATTTTAAATTTCAAATTTTATTTGTTAATATTTCGAAAACCGTTGAATTTGAGTATAAAACTTGTTATATAAAAAATGCCTAGAATTACACGAAGAATCAATAAATTAATTCATTTAAAAAAAGTGTACTTCTCGATCTACCCTGTATACTAGTATGTTTAATCAATTTTCAAGTACATGTGCAGAAAAAATCCTAGAAGCTTGCGAGTTTTATAAAATTTTACTGTCCCAAATAAACAAATAATGGTGGGTGGACATTATAGAAAATCACTCCGTGTCTTCAGCCACGAAAATTTAATAAATCCAAACCCATCGAGTTTTCACCAACAATAACGGTGGTGACAATATTTTTAACAGTAAAGACATGTTACGCATTGTTCTAGCTACGTCCTGTCGAAATTTCATAATGCTACATATGCACCTTGGACAATTTCAATGAGGTCTGAAGAACCAATTTCGAATTGTATGTTAACTTCGATATACTACATCTTTTACAAAACGATTTATTTGTCCTAGTGGAGAATGTACCACAGGACGTGTGGTTTTTGTATAATGGTGCTCCGACGAGCTTCTATCGTAGTTGATTAAATGGTTATTTCATCATCTGTAATAACAACTAATCGATAAGAACACATCTCCAAGCACGAGCTCTTCCCTGGTTCACAAAATTGTTCTCTTTCATCTTTCAAAGAAATTACTGCGGTGATACAAATACGAAAGGATAGAAATCAATCAATTGGCTGGATGGAACAGAACTTTGTTCCAACAAGGAAAACGCCCTTCCTTCATTTAGAGCACGACAAATTCTGATTAGTCCCCTCTGGAAGGACCCTTCGTCGTCATCAGCGAGCGAAGCATCAAAGAACACATTTTACACGTTTAATAACCGATTCCTTTTGAGAATTTTCCGGGCCTCCTCCTATGTAATTCGTCCGGATATTTGCGCTAATAACTCTAAGTGATCGGCAAACACAACTTCGCGACTGTTTTGCTTTAAGCTTTCGGGGGGAAACTTCGCAGATAAACACAGCGTCCCGGGCCCTGATTTATACTGTTGAGCAAGTTGTGTTTAACAATGGGGGCCCCCCTTGAGTTAATTTCTTGATATACGATGACTAGGCAAGAACTTTATCGTATAGACAACAATATCGAAGTCGAGTAATTAATAACTTCCGAACATATGAGACCCTTAGCTGATTACAAATTGTCTCTATTTATGATGTCTGAAGTTCTTGCTGGTACATCAAGAAGGTACGAGTTAAAAGGGGTGCCAGTGAACAAAGAGTCGGCACGCCTCTTCACAAGACCATCTAACTAACTTATAGTGTAAACTTGTATTTCAGGTAGTTCGGCATGAAAACGACCCGTTAATTAAATAATTGTCAACTGTGGCAAGACGCTTTATCATCAAAGAAAGGAAAAATTTCATGAAATAACTAAAGCGGATAAAGAGACTTTAAGGAAAAGATTCGTAACAAATTCGCTAGCTGTAAAAGTGGATTACAGAGACATCCAATAAGCTAGGAGCGCCAAACTGATGTTCAATCACACAATGCGGTATGGTTTCGATAGGAATTAAACCCCCCACGGTCCCTCAGGGGCGAGTAACGTCATTACGAAGTAAAACGGTTTCCTCCTCCCGATATAAGAGAATCGCAGCGAAGAATCAAATTTCCGCCGGTTATATGGAAATATTGGAATGGGAGTGTTACAAAGTCCTCTCCGAAACGCAATAAACAAGTGAAAAAGTTTGGAGAAGTCCTGAGGAAATGTTATTTGCACTCGCCGTCGAGGTTCTTATCGCATTGGAAGTTGTAAGGTGCAGTGTCTAACTTACAAGTTGAACAGGAGAATATGAAATCATCGGGAAATAAATACATGTATTTATCCACAATCACCTTATAATCGGTTACTAATGAAATAAAGTAACTTTATTTCACTAGTAGTATAATGAAAAAATAATAAACCTATAATAAATCAAATTTAATTTATTTATATCTTCCTTTCGATGTTGTAGCATTGTTGCCAACATTTTCGGAACGCATAACATTTGCCGAAGTTTATGAATAATTTGCACAAGTTACGGATGTCTCTTCATGTAAGGAACAACTTAGTCCAGTTACTCAGCGTTTTTACCTCCGAATTCTTTATAACTGAACCGATTGACGTGAAATTTTCACTGAATGTGGGGAATGCTGCTGGAAATTTTTACGCCCAAAATAACCACAGGAATCGTTAGACGAGTCAATTTTAAGTAGCAAATGTTATATAAAGTTTTTTGGATAATCCAATACTTTCCGAGTAATTCGTCATTGAAAATGTTGATTTTTTTACTGAAAAAGTGCTTGTTTTCGGACAGTTTTTTGCAAATAACTCTGAAACCATTGGGTTTAACGAAAAAGTTGTAATGAACAAAAAGAAAGGTAATCAAAAAACAAATTTAATGGCATTAATTTGTTTTTCTCTACTTACAATATAAACCGAGTTATGGATTTTTAAGCATTATTATATGTTAGCTAAAAACTAAATTGGAACCAGTTAACGTTAAATAACGCCAAAACCATAAATATTAGGAAAAAAACTATTTGAACCTTTTTTAAAGTACTTTGAAAAACCTTTAAAATGAGCTGTTTTAAAAGTCTTTAGAATCAAAATTAACGGAAATGTGATCGAAATAACATGATAGTCCCATTTTTTTTAAGAAAAAATTAATAAACAAATCAGTGCCTTTGGCGACAGAATTAAAATTAAATGCAATCCATTTACATATTTCGTCATTTATGTTCTAAGAATATGTTCTGGGTCTTTGGTTCACTTACAAAGCATGATTTCGAAAAAAAAAAATTTATTTTTGAAAATGTTAATTTTTCAAATTTTTGAAAAAAATTCGGGGTGTACGAAAAAAACACAAGAGTAAAAATATTTAGCTTTATTTTTGCTGAAGATTTTGCTTTATATTTTTATTCCTCTAAAATTAATATTAATCGAGATATCGCCATGTTGTTATCATATGAATGATAGAACCACCCTTTTCGAGCCCTTTAAATCCATCAAACTTAAAAATGAAGGGCTTAAAAAAGATCAACTCAACAGTTCACGCAGCCCTTACAATTCCCTGCAAAATGAGTCTTTGTGCGATTAAAAATCTTAAAAAGTAAGAGAGTTATCGTCAAGAAAATAAACACGTGTATAGGTGATAATTTTAGGAAAATTTAGGTCAAACAAGAATTTTTAAGCATTTAGATCTTTTTTGTATATATGTATTTCGACACGTGGATATATGTAATTCGACATGTGGAACATGCTCCGGCGACAACTGCCTAAATTCTCCTCCAATCATCGAAGAGGACCATGCTCGTCCTCTTATTATGAAGAGAATATCAGTGACGACGAATAATCATTTACATATAATTATAATGTTTTTTTTGTATTTATTATTATTAAAAAGGGAAAATAATCTTAATTTTGTGTGTATAGGTATATAGGTATATATATAAATGTAAGGAGCAATTTTTTAGGGTCGAAACGTTGCAATCAATTCAAAATTATTTTATACGAAGAAGATTTAATACGAATGTACATTTAAAATGTTTCTACTCTTTCAATAATATTTTTTCATTTTATTTTCAAAAGAAGGGGTATTTTTCAAGGGTTGAAAAGTTGCAATCGATAAAAAAGATTTTTTAATCAAGAAATCAATTTTAATTTGATAAAAATGCATGATTAAAATGTTTCAAGTTGAAAAAAAAATTATATTATTTTCATCCAAAGGGGTGGTTTTTAAAGGTTTTTTCGGGTTAAAAATTTGAGATACATTAAGTCTCATGTTAGATATAGCACATGAAATTACTCATATTGCATAAATAAAAAAGATTTGATTACATAAAATGCTTAAATTTATATTTCCAATAAGGGGTGGTTTTCACCCCTTAAGAACAAAAAGCACACCTAGCGCATATATGTTTTGAAGTGGGGGGTAAGATGAGCCTAATTTTAAATTTTGAGCAAAATCGATGCAGTTATAAAAAATTATTATAAGGTATTATATTTTCTGCTAACTGGGTTAACTATATTTTCATTGGATTTTCCTTACAATAATCAAGTTTGTTAGATATAGACTCAACATAACTTCTGCTACGTCTACTAAGAATTATAGACTTATTCATACTTCAACAGATATAATAATATACCGAGATGAATCAAAAGTTTGGGATGAAAAGAGATTAATGTCAAAGAATGACAGTGTAAGTTACAGATTTGAAATTTGATGACAATTAGATACAAAATGACAATTTAAAAGTAAAATATGAATTTTAATGAAATATCAATCTAAATTAATAAAAGTGGTTATAAAATAAGGGTACTATATAGCAAAATAGGAATTATATAATATTGTAAAAGTTAAATTGGAAATGTAAAATTAAAAGTAATCTGATTGGTTAAATTAAAAAAAAAATTGTATCTCAAGGAGACGGAAAAAAAAGAAATAATAATAAATAAGACAGGAGAGAAGAGAGGAATTGTCAAAAAGAATACAAGGAGATTGTATAAGTAAAAGCAAAATAAATTATAGAAGACGAAAGGAAAAGTGAAAAACTGTTAATGAGACCCAGAAAGAAAATTTTCTTGAGAAAAGAATTTGTGTTAGAAGAAAGAGAAAGGAGATTCAGATAACTAAAGCGTAACTATAAAAAATGGTCATATTAGTAAAAAGTATATGAATTATCTTAGTTAAGAATAAAGGAGACAAGAGATACCAGGCGAGTCTAGAAATTCCAGCCAGCATAGCGAGACAAGAGACCAAGAACCACAAGGAGAGAGTGAGTGTACGAATAGAAGGAAGAGGACAGAAGAGACGTTGCAGAAGGAAAGTGTCTACTTAAGAAGTCATGGACAGTGAAAGAATGAACGGATAGTAGATAGATAATAAGTAAGTGATAATAAGTAATAGTAGAAGATAATAAGTAAATGCTTGTAGAGTAGATATAACTTAGCGCAGGTTAAATAGGGACTAGAAAATTTTATTAATTTGTTTATCATTTTTATATCAATATAAAATTTGAACCCAGATTACAACGATATTATTTAATTCTTTTGCAAATTCAATTACTAGTAAAAATTTAATATATGAACCGACTACTGAGATAAGAACTCATGTTCTACTAAATTTTATATAAATTATTTATGCAAAATTAACAGAGGTAGGTAATCTAGTTGCCAGTCAAATCATCAAAAGTAAAATAGAATTTCATTTTAAATCCCGAATACTTTATAAAAAAAAACAAATCTTCAAATTAGAATTTACATTAAATTGAGTGATATCATATAAGAAAGCTAGCCTGGTAAGTAATAAAATTATATTTTCTAAATTAATAGTCAGAATTTCTAACATTTCACTGGCGCTCAACACAATATAATACATACAAATACACAAAACATAAAAAACTAGTTATCATAATTGGAGCATCACAATACATATAAGGTGCCAAAATATGTAGGCACCCTCTAGGGAAAATTTTTATAGGGACTTGTCCATGTTAGTTTAACGTCCCCTGTATAAATCCGAGAGCTCGCCCACATATTTTGGGACACCCTGTATATCTAATACAGTTATATACTCAATAATGACACTTATTCTTGCTCGCAATAAAATTAATTAAAAAATATGATAAAACATAAAAAAAATCCAAGCTTATTACGCGGGGGAGGCATGCAGACGACTGACGGCCCATTCCAAACACCAAAAGCACCCACATCATCGTTAAACAGGTCAAAGTGGCTCGTATGACCTGCGGTCGGTGTTCCCGAGCCGCCCCTCTACACATCCGGGGCATAAAGTGAATAGAGAATCGTGCATCTACATATTTTACATAGCACGGTGTTCGTGCATATCTCCGGCAGGCACCCTCTTTGATATTCCGAGGTGGTTGATGATACTTATGATATTTGAATTTATAAACTGCCTCATGCAGTTATCCGGAGAGGGCGCTCCAAAATTACAAATTACGGTGTTTGTTTCCTCCGGATAAATCGATTATGAAAATCTGTTCGGAATACAGCGATATCCTCGGGTTCCTGGATAAGGGGAGGCGTTTAATTTAGGAATTATCTCAGGATAATTAATGATTAGTTTCAATTCAAGCTACATTTTCTAAATAGACATAATTTAAATCTAAAATCTCCTTTCTCGCAACTACAAGAAATGCTCTGAAATGAATAAGAATTCGTATAAGTAGTCCCTAGTCCCTAGTAAAAATTGTATTTAAAAATGGCATTCATTTCAAAGTGCAGAGTTTTTTGTTAGTAGATGAGGAAAAAAAATTGTTCTGCACGGAAATAGACCGGCAAAATTCGGGAAATGGTCAAAAAACTGCAAAAAAAATTATTTCGTAAATAAATTGAAAATTATTAGGAATTTCACAAACATGCAAAGGTCCAAAGTTGTGGAGCATAAAATTCTCTACAAAAAAGGCATGTATGATATTTTTGAGAATATTGCATTATGTCCCATAATTTTAGTATTTTATTCAGAAAATTTGGGATGAAGGTGAAATAACGAGACAATAGATCCTAGAAAATGGAGAATTTATTATAGCTGGAATGTTTTTTTAAATGTAATTCACAATATATGTATACACTAGGTCCACTGATTTATCTATGATAACTCATCTTTGTCGCTATAAGCACGCTACACTGAAGAAAAAGTATTTGGATCAAATGAGTAGATAGTTTTAAATGGGATTATTTGCCGTAAATGTCATTTTATATTTTCGTCAAACTATGTGAAATATTTGCTGTAATCTATAATTTTTCTTAGAATTTAGAATATTATTTGTAAATATATATAATTTAATACAAATCTTTTATAGTTTTGAAATTTATTATCTCGGACTTTAGCTACAATATCTCTTACAGTTCATCATAAACAACAAACATATTTGTTTCAAAACTACCAGTTCGTTAAAATATATATCTATATATAAAATTTAGTATTAATGTAGGAATTATTCAAGACAAATGTAGCATATTATAATCAAACTTATGTTTTCTTGAAAGAAAATTGTAGCAGGTCACAGAATGGCGTAGATGGGAAGTAGCACGATAGATGGAGCCACTTACGCTCTGTGTATACACCTCCTTGTGAGGAACGACACTAAAGCAGCTGGATTGTTCTAACGAACGACATGATGATGAGGATCATCAATAAGTCCCCAACCGACCTATGTCGGGTTGGTTAAACTTACGAACGATCATAGCTGTTGTACTATAGTAGGATCATATTCGATGCAAAGTAATAAATCATTGCCTGTCAAGGGAACCAATGAAGTACGCTTTTAAGGGTTTTACAAATTGAATAATTTCTTTATACATTATGAAGGGACGAGGGGATCAGTTCAGGTCTGGCAGCCTTGTTGCTACAAAAATTCCTTTATTCTCATAAACTATTTATTTTAAATGTAATTTATTATAAATCCAATTTGTTTCCTAATTTCCACATATGTACTACATTTTACCTCTGTACGCGCCACTGTTGTTTACTTGTTTTTTGGAAGCGCTCTCAGCAAAGCTCGCCAGGTTAGTATTTGACGTATAACCGACCAGTTCGTACACTCGATGCACCTGGGCGACTACAGCTACTACCAGAACACAGTGCGTATGCAGCGGTATTTCAGATTTTACATTGAATTTCATTTTAAATTTGAAATGATTTATCTTACGCCTCCTAAAAATGATGACACGATTTTCCTTTGATAAAAGGCCGACAATTTTTTGCTCTACTTTACATCGTATACGATCCTACTATAGGTGTTGTGAGTTTGAAATAAAATATTTTTAATTACTGAGAAATATTTATATCCAAATATACTCTTAAAATAAGTATATACAATCATTTGACCAAAACTATTCAATTTTATATTAAACAAACGATACAATTAATATACAATACAAAATATGTTTCTATAAAATCTATGTAGATCATAAAATTAAGAATAGGATTAGTTTAACCGTAAGTATCAAATATCTATTTTAAATACTGGCTATTTTTAAAATAAGAAATTATGTTTCTGGGTAGAAATTTAAAGTATTTAAATAAATAAATAATTTTCTTGAAAGAAAAAAATATTTTCTTGCGTAATTAATGTGATTAATTAATTAAGCTGTAATTAAGCTTTGTGACAAAAGTAATACCAAGCCAAAAGCCTTTGTGACAAAAGTAACACCATTCGTTAGAGCACTACATTAGTTATTTTACATTCATAATAATTTTTTTATGTTAAAATTATGTTCATTGTTGTATGTTATTTACATCACTTTGCAATGGTATATAATAACAACCCAAGATTAGAACCTTGAGGCACGCCGGACAAATCAATGAAAACATTGAATGTACCACTACATATTGAGACATTGTTTTTTGTTTTATAAGATTAATTTAAGATTGTCTTGACATTTGAAGTCGCACTTAAGTTTATATACAATGAGATCATGCGATACAGAATTGAATACGTTCTAAACGTAATTCATACAGGATGTTCCAAAAAGACCTGCACCCACTCATAACTTATCAAGATTGAGAAAAAAAATGTATCTAAATAACTCGACAAATTTCTAGGATTTTGATGATGACCTTGGATTTAACTTAACAAGATGAATTGATATCAATATCTAAAACGGACCTACCACCAAATTTTAATTATTGCAATGTATTAAATTTAAAAATTGTTGAAAAGATTATGATAATAGTTAATTATACGTCTATTAAATTCAATTACTTTTATATCCATTATTTTTCGTGAAGAATGAGTATGACCTCCAAATTTCTTGCAAGGACCCCCTTAAAATAAGTATATACAATAATTTAACCAAAACTATTCAATTTTGTATTAAACAAACGATACACTAATATACAAGACAAAACATGTTTCTATAAAATCTATGTAGATCATAAAATTAAGAATAGAATTCGTTTAACCGTACGTATCAAATATCTATTTTAAATACTAGATATTTTTAAAGTAAGAAATTATATTTCTGGGTAGAAATTTAAAGTAATTAAATAAATAAATAATTTTCTTGAAAGAAGAAAATATTTTCTTGCATATATATAAGCGTGCGATACCTTAAAATCAAATGTTGCACATTTGGAACAAGATATTTTTCTTTGCTTGTATGCTTCTTTGCGTTTTAACTTTATCTATTACAGTATCAGATAATTTATAACTTGCGCAACACATTCTACACAGATTACATCAGGAGTTTGTTGCCTAAATATCCAGACAGAAAACCAGTATAATAGATGGAAAGAGCAGGTTCTGAGCTATAGTACTGATACTGTATTCTTCTATGGTAATCTGTATTACGGGTGTTTTAATTGCTGCCTCTTTTTTAATAATTTTTAATAAATCCGTGTACTGAGGCACAATATTTAGATGTATTCTCTGGGCACGAAGAAAAAAAGGGAGCCAGCGCTTATAGTCTAAAAACATGAATGGATTAAAACAAAGGCAAATTTTTGCCGGGATCGATTCATACAAAGTGCATGTCGCATTTCGGTTGGTTTTATGTTGTCCAATATTTGCCCAATTTGCTTTAGTTGATTGATTGTTCCATTAACTTTGCAAAAGAGCGCAAAGTCCGACTGCCAACTAAGTACTGTACTCGCGATGATCACACATTGTATTCTTAAGGAAGGAATTATGCTTCCCGGTAAAATAGCACATAGAAAGACAGTTTGAAGCTCCCTCTTTCGAACAAACTTTGTTTCATGCATTTTCATCAAGAAACGAAGGAGTAGTCGTACATTTAGTGCAGCGCCGCTTTGAAATACGTGTTTTTCTGGTTGAATTATCATTTTATGTAAATCTCTAAATATCTCCTAAATAAATGCAGGAAAAGTTTAGGGCAATGCTATGGTAAGCAATTCTATAATTTTATGATTGCAGTAAGTACTGAAAATGACACGTTTACAAAAGATTTTTCTAGTCTTCTTCATAGACGCCCGCAAATTTTAACGCTCCGTATATGGCTACCTTCAGAAAACCAATTTGCTGTTACCTCATAAGACACACGCGTTTCCAGTTGGAAACATCCCAATCCATCATACGTGTCCCCTGTAATAAAATACAGCACTCGTAAAAAGTTTACTTCATTAATATGCGACCTCCAGGAGAAATAAAGTTTTACCAGCGTATTCCCTGATGCCTTGACATTTCCGTTGACATTTTTTGGGCCATTAGCTTCACAAACGGCTTCTCTTATGGATATAACCGACGTACAAAGTGTGGAAGCTATACGGGGGTCCTTATACTAATGACAAATGAACCGCCATAAGTACAACACTTTGTAGAGGCCGTACTGCTTCGGTTAAATTGAAAACTAGGCTATTACCATGCAGAGAGAAGGAAAAAAAAACGATTTTATTGCTCTTAACATTCAAACTTGGGTAGTGAAAGTGCGCAGCATCACATCTCGTGCTAGATACGTGCTTACTCAAGTATAGCAATAGTAGTAGTATAACTTCCTCTATTTGTATCTCATTTTGAAAAAAAATGTGTACAAACATGTTACTTTCTCGTTGAGACATATATTTACATCCAATATCGGGCTATGTCATTGGAAAAGTGGAAATGTGTTGATATTTATCATTTGTTTACTCATAATAATATCATTAGCATAATAATAAATATGTACTACTTGTTGGAACACTTTGTATTTAATACGGTTTCAAATAGTCGAAGTTAATGTTTTCATCGCTTAAAACGCGATATGGGCCCGCAACAGAAACTGAGTTATCTAATCAGCATACAAATATGGGAAACACCTTTCCGCTTGGCAGTCACGGTAATATTTCCTTTTCGCGATAGTTTCGCAAACCGAAAACTGTATCTTCTCAACTATAAAGGGAAAATATCGAAATAAAGATACAAAGATATTTCGTTACTAAACGCAGTTATACAAATACATGAGAAAATAAAAATAGAAATTGAAATTTAATATACAGGGTGATTTATTTACTTTTTATGATTACGACTTTAACCATCGATAGATCTCGTCAAAGTAATGTCATTTTGAAATATAACTTTTTCTTCCAAAGGCTTCCTTTTACAGATATAAGCTCTTGAAAAAACACTTTTTTTCGGTTTTTATTTATTTTTTGTTAAACTATTTTAAGCCAACAAATAGAGATTTTTTGGCACACTTAAATATTAAGTATAACAAATTTCATGTATTTCTTTTTGAAAAATACTTAGTAAATGAAAACCCATGTGATTTCCCCAGCAAAGTCGTGAACAATTTTTTTTAAACAATAAAAACAACAAAAAAATGAAATTTTTTGGTTTTTTATAATATCTCGAAAAATAATGATGGATTCGTCTAACTCTCTTACAAAAATTCATAACTCCGTCAAATTTAAAGCTGGAAAAACAACCTTGCGGAAAATGACAGATAATAATATGTAGTTTAATTGTGCGCAAGATGGTTTCTGTCGGATGCATAGTTTTTGCACAATTGCATCATAAACACTAAGATGGCCAAAAAAAACGAATATTTTTTTTTCGTGTCGGGAAAATATGTTAGTTTTTCATATTTTAAGAGCCCCCTCAAAAAATCAGTTCAAAAAAAAAATTTTTAGACGTCGCTCAAGAATTTTAAAAATTTCCAAAATCGTCAAAACTAGATTTTTTTTCTAATTTTTTTTCTCGTTATTTTATCATTTTCTAGGTTGAAAAAAATCTCGATTCTGAAAATTTCAAATGGATATTTTAATTTCTAAAGGTCACTCATAATTATTTTAACTTTAAAAGTAGTGTACCTAAAATGTTTTCGAGCGACCTCTAAAAATAAATATCAACGAACTAATAATTTTTTTTATTGAATTTGATGAACAAAAGAATATAAATAAATCACGAGAGACTTACAGTTTCAAAAATTAAAAAATTATAAATATTTGATACTCGCAGTGCGGTAGAAAATTTTGCCTCGAGAAATTTTTTAAATGTCTCGTGATTTATTTCTATTCCTTTGTTCATTCAATAAAAAAATTATTAGTTCGTTGATATTTATTTTTAGAAGTCGCACGAAAACATTTTAGGTACACTACTTTTAAAGTTAAAATAACTATGAGTGACCTTTAGAAATTAATCGATTTCAGAATCGAGATTTTTTTCAACCTAGAAAATGATAAATAACGAGAAAAAAATAAAAAAAAAATCAATTTTTGACGATTTTGGAAATTTTTTAAAATCTTGAGCGACCTCTAAAAAATGTTTTGGCCTGAATTTTGAGCAGATTTTTGAGGGGGCTCTTAAAACATGATAAACTAACATATTTTCACAAGAGACACGAAAAAAAAATATTCGCTTTTTATTTGGACCATAGGCGTCCGTAAGGAACTCTGATAACCCCTAATTAATATAATTTCTATGCCACTGGAAATTTTTGAAAATGTATATATTTTTTTACATTGTGTTTTATTCTACAGCAAAAAGGTCTCTTACTATTTTTAAACGAAATACTTGGTTTCTGAGAAAAATTGCTTCTTATGGATTCATTATATGTGAAATGGTTGATCTATTTTCACAATAGTTTATAAAATCGATAGAGCTTTCACAGTTTAAAAAAACATAAATAAAAACCAAAAAAAAATGTGTTTTCAAGAGCTCTTATCTCTAAAAGGAAGCCTTTGGAAGAAAAAGTATATACTTCAAAATGACATTATTTTGACGTCATGGTCAAAGTCCTAATTATAAAAAGAGAATCAATCACCTTGTATATGACTTTTAAAATTAAGCTTTGTGTCAAAAGTAATACGCAGATCTTTCGTTACGGCACTATCATCATGTTAAAATTATATTCATTGTTGTCAACAACGGCCCAAGATTAGAACCTTGAGGCACGCTGGACAAAGCAATGAAAGCATTGGATGTACCACGTATTGAGACAGTTTTTTGTTTTACAAATAAGATGTAATTAATTTAAGAAGATGGTCTTGACATTTAAAGTCGCACTTAAGTTTATATACAATGAGATCATGCGATACAGAATCAAATACATTCTAAACGTTAATTTATACAGGATGTCCCTAAAAGTCCTGAACCCACTCATAATTTATAAAGATTGAGAAAAAAGTTTCTCTAAATAACTGGACAAAACTGTTTCAAGCAAATTTTTAGGATTTTGCATGACTTGGACGACGACCTAGAATTTAATTTAACAAGATGAATTGATATCAATATCTAGGATGGACCTATCACCAAATTTTAATTGACCTTGGAACTTGTAGCGAAGGTCAAACCCAAGGTCACTATCTAAATTGTTATTCAAAATCCTACAAATTATATGTAACACATTTATAGACTTATTCGGAGAAAAATGACTATGACCTCTAAAAGACCTCCAAGGACATACAGCAAAAAAAATGTGACCCCACATTTAAACATAAAATTTGACGCTCTATCTCTATAACGTCCACTGCAGTTTTTCTATATTATTTAATGGCAGCATAAAACTGTAAAAAATGTTTTTATACTGACGCGAGTTTCAATGTAACTTTCAAATTATGATAATTGGTAGGTTCATTTAGAAACCAATTATACTAAAATTTATTATCCATATTTTATAGTCTAACCGCAATTTTATTACGAGGAAGCCACGCTCAGCTTTAATTTTTCGGTTTTTCCAGCTATCATCTTCGCACCAAATCACGGCCATGCCTTGAACCGGGCCTAATTATGCGTCGTATTGACTTGTAACAAAGCACATTTGATTTCTGGCAGTGAACGGTTCCTTGGACGTCAGCCGAAACAAGGTCAAGTTGAGAACATAATTAGGCTGGTATTTTAGTTCCACACGAAAGTAAAAAGATAACGTTAGTCTCTCCCAGCGACTACGTACTTATCTTATTTATTTATTATACTCGTAAGGTTAAGGTTAATATTTAATATAGCTACGTGGGATCTTAAATTAATGATTGGTTACAAATTACAAACATGTGAAATAATGTTGCTTATGTCTACGTGGCACTGATATCCCCGACTGGGATTCCTGCCACGTGTAATCGACACCAAGTTCCATCGTTCTCCTAATCACGGCAGACAGACATCGTAAAATATTATGAGGGAGATTCCTTAGTACAACAATTTCTCGAATGCACGAGCAAATTTATTAACGCCTTAGACAAAGGAAAGGATATCGACTTCAAGGCATTGCTGCACGTGTTCTCCGTTTTATCTCGGAGAATATTCCGGCTTCGTCCTCCCTCATATAGACAGAGAACTAAGTGGTGGCGGAAACTTCCTGAAACACGTTTCGTACGTCTGAATATTATTTTCCACGTCCCATGTTTATGAAAACAGGTCTTTTCCTAATGCTCCAAGGTTTCGCAATAAAAGCCTGTGCCGGGACAATGGAATCGATCTTGGGTTATCAGAAGTGGGATCTTAAAACTGTAGATATAATTTCACATATATAAAATAATTTTGTCAAGTTACGAGATGAGGTAAAAATAAAACTGAGCGAAATCAGAGCTTTCATCAATACGTCTCGTTAATATTTCAGGCATTTTATCGGCCCTCCAACAATTAGGGCTCGTTCTGGGGGAAATCCCGACGGTAACTTTCGCGATTCCTTTTTTCGCGGGGAAAATATCGCCAGCGCTCCGCTACACCCAAGTGTATTTTACTCGATTGCTTTTGTTACGGATAGCATTGTTCCTCAGCGCGTTCATACATTTTCTAGTATAACGTAACGTATAAATTAGCTTTTCGCATTACCACTGAACGGGGGGCGCCTTCGTTTTTACCATATCTGAGTTTAATAAATTAAGGGAGACGTACAATGCTACGACGGAATTTATATCCTCAATGATATATACACGTCCTACGATTAATTCAAAATGGAACCGTAAATCTCCTAGTGATGGTCCAATTCGGCCTATGCAAGATTATGTTGAAAGCTCGACCGTCGATCGGTAGAGATTTGTGACTAATTCCTGGCTAGAATCGGCGTAGTTAAACAAAAAAGGAGTTCTTTACCCCGAAATCTTCATATATCTATTTTAAAACTATATATTGTTATGTTTTATTAAATTTGAAAACTGAATCGATTCTTTTCTCGGGAACCGAAACATAAAATTGTCAACTAAACACAAATTTTGAGATTGAATATATTTCAAATAGACACAGAGTGTGGATTACTGTAATGAATTTAAATGAAGGATATTTATCAATAGTATAGGTTAATGATGTAATTAATAAATTTTCACGATAAAACGTCTCGACTGTCAAAATTATGACAAAAATTGAATTTTAATTGTATAAGTGTAGTAGGACTGCAAAATCATATGTGCAGAATGTAAAAGACCCTCATAACTTCATAAACTGTGTTTAAACACCAACCAAAGTTCAAACTGTTGTGCAGACTTTATAAATACTTGATGGAACAGAGTACTTTGAAATTTTCTTTCGTTTACATCTAAAAAACGAGTAAAGACTGTATAAAAGGTGTTAAAAAAGGTTATACTAAAGACATTGAATGGACAGACAAGCTGAGAATTAAGATATTTATCAAAATTTAGTTGAAATTTGTAAAATTAAGTAAAATTTTGACATGACTTTAAAGTTAAACGTGCAGTTGGTGTCAAAAGAAGCAAAAAAATGCAAGGAAGCTGAAAATGTAAATTTTGTGCATCATAATTCAGTCCAAAAGTCAGTATTTGCATAAATAAGATTTCAAAAATGTTTGTTATTCTTGCTATAGAAACTTTCACTTGTTATTTTCGTTTATTAAAACTAATCTCCGGGCTCGAGGTAGCCAGCCTTCCATGTTTACCTGTAGCAGTAACATCGCTAGTTTACTACTAGAATAAACAATTGCTATCAATAAAAATCAACAAGTTAGTGAAAAATTGATACTTATCAAGCCACCTTGGTGGTGAAATGTCATGGACAGATACAGCTGTCAAAATTTCGAAAGTCACATTAGTTGAAGTGACATAAGTTCGAAAATTTATTGAGCAACCATCAACATAAGTAATTGTAAAATAACAAATTTGAACAAAGTTAACAAGCATAAATAAAATGTGATAAGTGACATACAAGGAAACTTTTCAACGAAGAAACTTCAGACCAGTGCGATTACATGCGAGATGATTTACAGTGCAGCGTGGTTACATGCAGATTAAATAATCAGCAATAATTCTACGATCGTAAGTGTCGACAAAATTTAGCTAAACAAATTTGCAAATTTGAAACTAAAGCGCTATAAAAATTTCTACATTAAAAATTTCTCTGCATTTATGTATAAGTAATGCACAATTTCATTGTCAACCAATTGAAACTATTTACAGTATAAAACACTATTATGCACTGTAACAGTAGAATTTAAGGGGGAAATTTCTTGTTTTATTAATCTAGTGTAAGAAGTATAACAGTTGTCAATTGCAAAAAAACCCATGACCCATAAAATCATACTGTAATATATCGATATTTGTTACATACAACATATCTTTCATTTAAAGAAATTAGAGTAAGAAAACAATATATATAAAATTTTAATCTAGATGAAAATAAATAAAAAAGGAACCCACACGCTGAGAGAGTCTCATAATATAATAATAACAACATAATAAAAAAAATAAAGGCGTCCACATAATAATATGTATATTTTATTATTTGATGTTGAACCTTTTACTCTATTTTAAATGTATTATACTAATTTATGTCAAACCATTTTTTTTTTATAAATCTTGTTGAATGAAATCAACCAATGTTCTTCGATACCAGATATTTAGGTATGAAAAAGATATCTAAATACAAAAACAAGACACTTAACTGTTGATATTGCGGAAACTACTCTATTGATTACGTACCTCAACTAGCACAGCGCATTTATACCACAACCAATTATTCGAAATAAAAACTAAAATGCTGTTGATTTATTAATGTCATTCCTTACCAATTGCACATAAATGGTTGTAGTTAATAATAAATCATCTAATTATTTAGAACTAGGAAGTGGAGTCCCTCAAGGTTCAATTCTGGGTCCTATGCTTATTGCTATATAAACATCTGGTCTTGTTCAAACTCTTAAAAATTATAATGTATACCTTTAGGCAGCAATTTTGTTAAAAAACGAAAATTACTGATGTCGCAGGCGTATATCTAAAACAGTTGAAGTTTTTAATATATGCTACTTTGACTAATGGTGGTGAAGCATCAACTACTTCACATTTTGGTAATCCCACTATCCGCGTTATTGTACAATAACATGTACATGTCTGCCTCAGATCCGAAGCTTCGCATCGATCAATTTATTCGATACATCCTAACGCCTGCCCTGTCGGTCTGGCGTGCCGGTGAACAATGCACATTTTTTTTGCTGAGGGACGTTGTTGCATTGTCATTTGTGCGTGTGTCAGTGAGTTTGATGCTTTGTTTGGTCGACTGTATGGCACGTGTTTTTATGGCAGTCAGTAGCACTGTGTATCGTAAGCATAAAGCGGCACACGGCCTGACTACAGATTTAGCCTAGATATTTACTAGCATAACATAGATTACTACTGTTTATTTATTGGATTGTCAAAGTTTCCGATCTCTAGTTATCACAATGAAAAGTGTTCTGTTTAGCCGATAAATAGTAAATATATGTTATAACATTGGATGATCATCTGCAACCATGTTTGCAGATTCAGATGTTCTGTTGAAGAGGCATGGTAGCTGGAAGTCATTGATGGTGGTAAAATCTAACGAAGAAAGGTTTATTCAGAACAAAATTGTTATTATACTTATCATATTATATTTTCTGACTTTCCTACTGTTACACTTTGTAACTAAATTCGTACAGGCTCATCCAATTTTTTTCACTAAAATTATGTAAAAAAAAACAACACTTCTAACACTATAACGGATAAAACGCTTATTAAGTTATGTTACAAATAAATTAAACAAAAATTCCTGCAGCGTTTTTCCTTCACGTTTATTCACATTGTCACAATTATGGCAAACTTTTAAATAATATCAGAAAAATTACTTACCTTTTTCCATTTATTGTTCACACTAACTATACCGAAAGTTTTTACATTAGCATTAATAAAACAAGCCATATTTTTTTTTCAGAAATCCCTCTGGTCATCAATAATAGATTTGACACATAATGGCTTTGTAGGCACGTACATACATACTAATGTGTACATTTAAGCCGGACTAACCGTTAGGTATTTTACTGTTTATTGCTTTACTATAACCTTTTTGTGCATTAACGTGGAATTGACACACATGGAATATTTTCTGTGATTGCCTTTGATAACGACATAAGTTTTTCACCTCTATAATTTATTCTACAATCAATATAGAATAATTATAATCGGTGTTTTCCATACACAGTATGTGTTAGACAAAGGTTTCCATTAAAAAGTTTTACCCAACCTACCTCAACATACTGCAACTGATTCCTATTACCTGCAGTTGTGATAAACGACTTTTAAATTATATGCAGCAAGCATCTAGCGACGCTATTAGTAGGACTATTATTTATATGGAGTAATGACTTTTACGTCAATCCTGTACAAGAAATTATACCTAGTTGTTTTAGAATACAATTCAAAAAGAGGTTTCAAAGAAAACCTTCAACATTTTTCTTCGCGTTACTTAAATGTAATTGGTATGTAAAAATAAATAGGTAGGTATAACAAAAATAATGTTATTAAGATAAATCGAAATTTGTATAAAATATCTAGAACTCTCCAGCATTTCCGGTTATACCGGAAGTCGACACCAACTTCGTTATTTTAAATGGGACTCTCTATATTTTATTGCATTTTCGGATTCTACGTGAAACTTGAGGGTCACTTTATTAAGTATCCCCTATACCTAGGAATTATAGAATTTGAGATATTAATTTTTAAAGAAGAAAATTGACAGATGCAAGGGTCCGCGGAGATGCTAGTAACTCTTTTCAGGAGCGTGACATCGAGTGGATTTTTGGTACCCGTAAAGGGCATAGGTAACACTACATTATGGTGTACCAACACATTAAAACATCGAATACTAGGTGTTTCATTTTTGCTGTTACATTTTGATAACTTCAAACAGCTATAACTTTGTTAACTTAAATGGAACACCCTGTATTTTTTTACTCTATGGTATGCAGATTGAAATTTGCTTTCAAGCCATATAAGCATTGTTAGGGTTGCCGTTACTACTTTTAAAGATATTTGCAGTTTTCTATTTTTTGGACAGACCTGTTGTCAAATTGGCCATGAACCAAAACACTCCAAAAACAATTGAAGTAACGACATTTGTCAAGTTAGTTGTCAAATTATTGTTGTGTCTGAATAGTTTTTGCCGAAAATTTAAATAAAAATGCCTGGGGATCGTTTAAATTATACTAATAAGGATTATTTTAATTTTTTTTTCTATTACTTTTATATTCTTTTATATTATACATTATATTTTTTTACGATCTCTGTTTTTTTATATATAATTAACGATATGGCTACATTTACCGTGATAAATATTCTTTTTGTAAACTGGTTTTCTATGAAGTATTAATATGTCTTATTCTATTAAGTTCCTTAGTACTTTACTCAAATCCTTTTAAATCTCTTTTTAATATAATACATACTCCCAATTTTTAATAGCTCTAATAGACTGATCGAAATAACTCATTTAGAGGAAAAAAAAAGAAAATTGTTACCTGGACTTATAAGTGAAACTGGTAAAGGGGCTTATAATAAACGAAAAAAAAAATATGTGAGTAGGCGAAAGTTGACGTCAAACAAAAAAGTATCCAATACAAAAGTTGTAGATCATGCAAAAATCTACAACTTTTTTNTCTATCTATCTATCTATCTATCTATCTATCTATCTATCTATCTATCTATCTATCTATCTATCTATCTATCTATCTATCTATCTATCTATCTATCTATCTATCTATCTATCTATCTATCTATCTATCTATCTATCTATCTATCTATCTATCTATCTATCTATCTATCTATCTATCTATCTATCTATCTATCTATCTATCTATCTATCTATCTATCTATCTATCTATCTATCTATCTATCTATCTATCTATCTATCTATCTATCTATCTATCTATCTATCTATCTATCTATCTATCTATCTATCTATCTATCTATCTATCTATCTATCTATCTATCTATCTATCTATCTATCTATCTATCTATCTATCTATCTATCTATCTATCTATCTATCTATCTATCTATCTATCTATCTATCTATCTATCTATCTATCTATCTATCTATCTATCTATCTATCTATCTATCTATCTATCTATCTATCTATCTATCTATCTATCTATCTATCTATCTATCTATCTATCTATCTATCTATCTATCTATCTATCTATCTATCTATCTATCTATCTATCTATCTATCTATCTATCTATCTATCTATCTATCTATCTATCTATCTATCTATCTATCTATCTATCTATCTATCTATCTATCTATCTATCTATCTATCTATCTATCTATCTATCTATCTATCTATCTATCTATCTATCTATCTATCTATCTATCTATCTATCTATCTATCTATCTATCTATCTATCTATCTATCTATCTATCTATCTATCTATCTATCTATCTATCTATCTATCTATCTATCTATCTATCTATCTATCTATCTATCTATCTATCTATCTATCTATCTATCTATCTATCTATCTATCTATCTATCTATCTATCTATCTATCTATCTATCTATCTATCTATCTATCTATCTATCTATCTATCTATCTATCTATCTATCTATCTATCTATCTATCTATCTATCTATCTATCTATCTATCTATCTATCTATCTATCTATCTATCTATCTATCTATCTATCTATCTATCTATCTATCTATCTATCTATCTATCTATCTATCTATCTATCTATCTATCTATCTATCTATCTATCTATCTATCTATCTATCTATCTATCTATCTATCTATCTATCTATCTAAGTATCCCCTATACCTAGGAATTATAGAATGAGATATTAATTTTTAAAGAAAAAATTTGACAGATGCAAGGGTCCACGGAGATGCTAGTAACTCTTTTCAGGAGCGTAACATCAAGTGGATTTTTGGTACTAGTAAAGGGCATAGGTAACACTACATTATGGTGAACCAACAAATTAAAACATCGAATACTATGTGTTTCATTTTTGCTGTTACATTTTGATAACTTCAAACAGCTATAACTTTGTTAACTTAAATGGAACACCCTGTATTTTTTTACTCTATGGTATGCAGATTGAAATTTGCTTTCAAGCCATATAAGCATTGTTAGGGTTACCGTCACTACTTTTAAAGATATTTGCAGTTTTCTATTTTTTGGACAGTTTTTTTCGGATCAGACCTGTTGTCAAATTGGCCATGAACCAGAACACTCCAAAAACAATTGAAGTAACTTGACATTTGTCAAGTTAGTTGTCAAATTATTGTGTCTGAATAGATTTTGCCGAAAATTTAAATAAAAATAAAAAAATAATAAAAAATAAAAAATATTAAATATTCTTTTTGTAAACTGGTTTTCTATGAAGTATTAATATGTCTTATTCTATTAAGTCCTTAGTACTTTACTCAAATCCTTTTAAATCTCTTTTTAATATAATACATACTCCCAATTTTTAATAGCTCTAATAGACTGATCGAAATAACTCATTTAGAGGAAAAAAAAAGAAAATTGTTACCTGGACTTATAAGTGAAACTGGTAAAGGGGCTTATAATAAACGAAAAAAAAAATATGTGAGTAGGCGAAAGTTGACGTCAAACAAAAAAGTATCCAATACAAAAGTTGTAGATCATGCAAAAATCTACAACTTTTTTTACTTTTTAAGATAACCTCAAAATTTCCGAGAAAAATGCGAAAAACAGATTTTTTCCTGATTTTTCGTTTTTTGGTGAACGTATACCTTTCTGAGTCTTAAATAACCGCAATTTTTTTAGATAAAAAAATCAAGAAATTCCCGAGATATTCATTTCTTCCGGTCTGAAACACTTTCTCTTCAAAGAAAAAGTCTACTTAGAAAAATCATCGTACAGAGTTCTGTCGGAGATCATTTTTTTCGTTTTGACATATACTTTTTGGTGAAATAAAAAAATCTGTAATCACAGTTCAAAAACATGTTCAAAAATACAAGAAAAATAAAAAATGACTTGCAACAATGAATTTTTCAATTGTTGATAATTTGTTTAAATTTAAAAAAAATCAAAAACCGATTACACCATTCAATGTACGGAAAAAATACAAAAAAAAAACTGTGTCTAATTGTTTGACCCAAAACTTTATTTCTGTACAGTATTGCTATAAACATAAGTCGAATAGTAAATAAATAAAATAAATATTTTTTTTCCTTAGGATCGAATAGTGTACATATTTTTTTTAAATTTTGATGAATTCATAGATATACAGTGTGTCCAAGATAAGGATGGAGTAGCATTAGGATCTAGGAAAAAGTAAGAGATACGGGGTGGCTCAGATTAGAAAAAAGTTGTGTTTTTTTATACCTAACAATATGCCGTTTAGAAAGTTTTAAAATTCCGGGTAGTTCCGGAGATATCAGGAAAAACCGAAATGTTCCAAATTGTTTAATTTTTTTTCTGGCTTTATTTGAAATTCAAATTTCAAATAAATTACATATTTACAGTGCCACTTTTTTCGCCCTATACAATGGCGTTAACATTTTTACGATCCGACGTTTCACCTTCGAGGGTCCATCATCAGGTGAATTTTTTTAAATATGTCGCTGCTATATATATGACGAAATCTAAAGTTATTTTTAATTCTGAATTAGATGATGTAATCGCTTAAAAAGTTTATAACTTGTTTTAGCTATCACTTAAAATTTTTCCTGAGTACGGCTCTGAACGCTTTCAAAATATCTATTAGATGATTTTCCTAAGTAGAATTTTTCTTTGAAAAAAAAAGTGTTTGAGACCGGAAAAAATGAATATCTCCGAAACCTCTTGATTTCTTTATCTAAAGAAATTTGTGGTTATTGAAGACACAGACAGGTATACCTACTTTCACCAAGTTTCGTCAAAATTAAGTTATTTTTGCGGAAATGAGAAATAAAAACCGAAAAATCTGAAAAAAAATGTTTTTCGTATTTTTCTTGGAAATTTTGAGGTTATCGTAAAAAGTGATCTCTACAAAAGTTGTAGATTTTTGCATGATCCATAACTTCTGTAAAGGATACTTTTTTATTTGACATCAACTTTCGCCAGAAATTCCAATGCTACAATTTTTCACAACTTTTCAACCCCCCAAATCAACCCTGCGCCACCCCTGCTCACATATTTATTTTTTTAGGTTTATTATAAGCCCTTTTATCATTTCCACTTATAAAAGTCCAGGTAACAATTTTTTTTTCTGCAAGTGTAATTTGGTTGGACTATAAACAAGGTTTTGAGAATATACTCATAATCCACATTAATCCAATCCTGGACAAAGCTCCACGTACCCACTATCCCAAAACACCGCGCCTACGTCTTATTCCTTCTAGCCGACTATGTTCTTTCTCAATCTTTTATTCGTGCTGTAAATAGATATTTACACAAAGTTATGATAAAATTTCGCCATCTTATACAGAGTATAGTCAAATCAATCTACCTAATTGTAAACACGTAACTTACGTAATACATTTCCGTAACAGCCGATCAAAAATAGAAATCCCAGATTAATGTCATCGCGTAGAACATGAATTGACGCAACTTCACGCGGTGTACTACGAGAGCAACCCATACACGGCACCGACGACGCGATTTAGTCCTTAAACGCGATTTGTCTCTACCGTAATTGTGTGTCAGATCTATGTAAACGTTCTGTCGGTAATAATAACGCAGGCAGGGGGGGCAAAGTCGTTCGCGAAAAGTTATATTTCGAGGGATTTATTTCGTTCTTTCTAAACAACGTCATGTGCAGGAACTCGATCCGTTATATTTATTTTCTTCCCTGCATATCCCCAAGCAAATGGCGTTATCTTTCAGCGAAACTGCTGCACACAAAGATGTGACAAAACAGTCGCCATAACTCTGCCGTCGAAAGAGCGGATTTCCCGGACTTTGAGAAATGCTAATAGGTTATAGATGGAGATGTCCCGGCATTCAAATTAATGCGAAAAGCGCAGGTCGGCGCAGGTAGTTTAAAAGCTCTACCTTGTTATATGAAATCATGATGCAAAATAGGTAAAAGAATAAATAAATAGTAGTCAAATTATAACGAAAAAGTGCAAGCATATTGTCCCATTGGAGTGGAAAGGGAATAATAGCTGTGATACAGCATAGTAACGGTTAGATGTTGCCACATCATTCGTCAATACAAAAGCTAGCTTATCAAAGTTCTTTAAAAATAAATTTCCAAATTCGTGACAAAATTGTATTGACATTAGGAGCCCGATTTTCAGGTGTTTCTCATGAATATTTTTGAGTGGGACAAATTTATTAGAATTTGATCAAACTTTGACATTATTTTATCAATATTTTGAACTACATTTACAAATTATTTCAAGTTATTTGTGTTGAAAATGCCGATTATGGTCTATTGACCAAAGGTCGTCGTACAAGTTCGTTCTTCACAGGAAATGTGGAGGCCGCATTGTTGATTTAAAGCAAAATGATTTATTTTCCTGCATTATTAACATTGTTTCTAAGAATATGAACCCCATTGCGGCTAAAAATTGTGAAAATTTTGACATGTGTTTGAAAAAAGTATCGATTTCCACCATTTTTTTCCCCACTTATTTTGAATAAAAAAAAACACACAGTAGTAAATATAATAACATATCTGCAGTGGTTTTTACTCACAAAAAATGTGCATTTGAGTGTATGTTCTCGTTTTACGATGTATTGTTACTTAAATTTTAAAATATAATACCCCTAATCTTTTATCTGCCATTGCTATATTTGATGTGATAATAAAAGTGTGAATATACACTAACCTGTCACTCAGCTAATCAAATTAATCAAGTGATCACCCAATGTGGTATTACCGTACGTGTGTCTAACGATATCTGCTGTCGGTCTAGCAGAACACATGTTTTGATTCGTTTGTAGCGTTTGTTACTATTTACGAGTAAATCTAATTTTGTAGATAAATAATGCGATAAGTAAATATTACGTTATCTTCATTCGTTTTTCACTTTTCTTTAATGTCGAGAAACATCATTGTTAACCCTACTGAACTTTTTCACATAGACATCACGATTATGGATTACTATTGAACCATGTGTACTTGACAGTACACATGGGTCACTGTTTCACCTTGAGACAAGAATTGCAAATATACAATTCCATTCAAGTCGAAAATAACAGTGAGCATAACTTTGACATCGGGACTCACGTACTTTTTTGTGATCATCGAACTTTTGTATCAATGTCTTTGCCGTAAACACAGCTTTCGTCTCCCATTATGATCCTTTGAATGAATGTGTCATTATCTTTGGATTGTTCAAGGAGTTGCCGACAAACGTCTACACGTTTTTGTTTCTTTCATTAAACAAGGAACAATTTTTACTGTAATCGATGCATGTTAACATTTGGAAAATCGTCACTAACACTTAAACAAGTTGAATTCAAATAACAATATCACAAAAACTAAATGAAACAATATAGGTATATACATATAAAAAGTTTGCTGGTAGCTGACGAAGGCATATTAATATTAAAGTAAACATGTTATTACCATTCATAAAGATTAATATTAAATAGTCTTGAAATGGGTAAGATTTAATTTTCTTTTATTTAATTTAAACGAACTACTTTCAAATAATAATTTAAACGGATTAATATACGTTATACGTAATTATAAAAAGTGTTTTATATTTGCTTTTTATTTTTGTTATAAGAAAGAAAATGTCGAAATCTCTGTGGGGGTTTCTGTAGGATTTTTTAATATAAAAGAGCTACGTTTTATCAACTTTCTAACTAAATTATCTACTAAGTACATCTCCATGATTTTTATTTTTTGAAATAAATGCAAGTACAAAAATTAGTGTAGAAAACAGTTCTATTATATTTAGGTTATCTCATCCAGTTTCTTTTATATGTTAATTTAAATGCATATGCGTCGCGTCTTTACGGGCATACCATACGGAACGACCGCTTTTATGCAAAATGGCGAAGTCGCCGTTGCCTTAAAGTTGCCTTTACCCAGTTCCGGCGGCTGTAAGTTAATTCTGGAGTGGGTGCTTGCCACGCGAGGCATTCTAGAATATGCACAGAATGCTTTTATTCTTACGGCGTTGTTTTCAAGCTCCGAAAAACGAGGAAGAGTCGGATGACGCTGCTGCCACGACTCGTCTGAATCCACACAGTATTCGCTCCGCCTCTTAGACTCAAGCAGAGAAACTTAAGAGGATGTGATATTTTGCATTTGTGGCCTAATAACCACTATATGCATACCAACTTTGCTAAAAATTCTACAACTATCCTCGCAAGAAATTACAAGATTTTAGGTGATTACACAAAAATAGTAGAAAACTTAAAAACTAGAAGAGATAGGTATAAGGAACCCTCATACCGTTTGAGAGAGAATAAAATTGTGTATCAGAATATAGAAAAACATACAGGGTATTCCATTAAAAAAAAACGACTTATGAAGGTTTGAAGTTAACTAAACTCGGCATTAAATTTCTAGCACCTTGAATGTAATTAAGCTTCATTGAAAATATGGATGGAAAGCCTAGGGGTCTAGCTATCCCCCCTATAAATGTTGTTGCGTTATCTTTCTTACTATAAAATACACATGGTTTGAAGCTAGTCACTGTTTCTCTCCATTTTTTTGAAAAAAATTAAATATCTCGAAAACGGTTAATTTTAGGAATAGCGAAACTTCATAAAAGTCCACCTAGAATAACACGTAGAATCCAAAATTGCAATAATATGTAGGGTGTTCCATTTAAAATAAGCAAGCTGATGGCGACTTCCGGTATAACCGGAAGTGGTACGTGGACGCCATTATTTTAGTTGAGAAGGGGATGCCCGAAAACCTGGTATCCAAAATTTTCAAAATTCAAATCGAAGTAGTCTCTGAAATAATTCTAATCATATGTAGTGTACATTTCTAAAAGTTTCCAATCTTAGCTGTATCGTATTTTAGTATTTTTATTTGAAGTAACCTTAAATCTTATAAGTAGGAAACTTTTTTGTTTACGACTGTACATTTAAACGCTTACGATCAATTATTAATTCAATTTGGCTGTGGTTAACCCTGCAGTTATAAAATTCAGCATAAGAATAAGTTACCGACTTGCAAAACTGTAACTTTCCCCCGTATCTACCCTTTCATCCCTCTCCAACCTAAGTAAGAAGAATAAAAACAAAACCCCTTTCAGACACTAAACTTCGAATAAGTATAAATTCCTCTTTAATAAGTGAGGGTTTTGCGCCGCTTTGAAACAGAGCTTTAGAGCTTCCCTTTATAAATTCAAGCACTAAATATAAAGTTTAGACAGTATTAGCGGAGATAACGCACTCGGTTGAGTTTCAGCGGGGCGCAACAACTTCTTTGTACCACTAGAACCTGTCTGCTCTTTGTCTTAATATGCATTTATTCGGATAGAACAAATCGAGTTAAGGAGATGAAAGAGATGGCGTTGTTTGATAAAAAAAAATCAAGGAAAAAATTGCTATTTTCCAACCATTAAATTATATTACTAAAGCATTTTCTATGGACTAATAAAGAAAAAGTTTTAGTTCAAAGCTTTAATGTTTGATCCTTAACAGCGTTTTGAGAATATGCGCGGGGAATGTTATTTGTGAAGTTATTAGATAAATGTTTATTCACAATATTCCCCCCATGAATGGGGTTTAGATCGGGACCATTGTGCTCGCCAATAATTGTGAATATTTCTTTAACGAAGTTTTAAATTATTAAAAAAATTGATTTATTGGTAAAACATGTTTTTATAACAAACGGATATTCGATTATTGATCTTTATACATAAAAATTGATAGGTGTATAATGCAAACACAATAATTTAAAAGTTACTACCTGCACTGGCCAGGTTCCTCTCCTGGTTAATGAGCAGAAGGCATCAGGCAGGGTCGACGTTCGATCACATCCTTTGATGTGTCAGCAGAGGTCTTACAGGGAAGTTTACTGTGATTAAGGAACAAGTGTATTAAAAACGCTCAATATTAATTGGGAACGTATTCAATAATTTCACTCAATAGATTCACTTAGTATATTTAACGTGTTTACTCACGCCAATTATTTACAGTGTATATATTATCCTATCGCAACTCCCCCATAACTTTCGTGCGGTCGAGCTCATATTTCCAACAAGCAATTAGGTTTCATCCTCCCTAGCTGCATAGCCGTTCGAAGTTAACCGCGGATGATTGATAACCGTTTTATTGAAGACTCCCGAAATTGACTATTGAATAAGTTTCTGTACGCTTTGTCGGATCGGCCTTTCGGGTCATTTAGCTCGACGGAGTCCTCTCGCGCATAGTCTCTCCTGTGAGCCGTTCCGGCATAATTCTCTCCGCTAATGCCGAGGCATAATCACGTTGACAAATTACGGCGGAGCTCTTGCGGGGTCCATAAATATTTCGGACGAGTTTGCCACTTTTATTTTCTCACGAAAAATCACAACAATGGAAACATTATACAGGGTGTTTATTAAGTACTTGTATAAGCCATTGCGGACCTATGTTCATATAATCTTTTTATATTAAATTGAAAATGAATGTTTCAATGAAGATAATGTTACAAAATCTCCGATGGAATGCCCGAGTGCGACGTTGCTAAATCTTCCTTTTCCTCAGGCATAGGGAAATTATGCACAAGCTGGCAACACCGTCTCTGGGGGTACCAGGGATAACACCCCAACAACGAAGACACCACTCTCTAGGCCTTCAAATAAGGGAGATATGCCCTCTTGTCCACGTTACCAACACTTACAGATGGAAATATCTACAAGCATCTAGAAGCCTAATTAGCCTATTTAAGCGGGTCTACACCAGCTAGTATTTAATATATCCGTCGCGGAACGGCGTCGGCGAGGTGAAAACTAACTTACGCGCAGAACCGGGGTGAATTATTAATTCCTGCAACGTTTTCACGTCTGGTTTGTTGAAAGCCTCCTTTAAATAAGAATAAAATTTCTTATTGAAGCCGTGCATCGAACGCAATCTACAAACTTGCGAGTATAGAGGGAATTTCTTCCGCGCAGACCGAGACGTAATCAAAACGCTGCATATTCATGAACGAGCAGAAGTGAGAGGAATGCAAATATCCAGTTATGCACAAACAGAGTAATTAACGGGCTCGGAACAGGAACACTGCTAGTTCCCTTATTTTTTGCCGTAGCTTGTTATTCTTTCCGGTCCGCAGCCGAGTGCTAATGATATGGGCGTATTTCAAAGGGCGAATTAGGTTTCTTGAATCAATGTTTGCCCCGGTAATCAAGAAGTTACGGTGCCAGGATGAACTGGGAGATTGATTTTTCAGGCGAGGGAATAGTTAATGACGAAATAGAGAAGTTTTTTGTCTAAATTGGTGTTTATTTTCATGATGGCTATTAAAAATTATTATTTTTATTTATATAAATATTGTAATATGTTCTTCACATTTTCAAATGTAAAAGTTTATTATTAATAAAAACGGCGTTAGAAATTTATCCAAAAATGCAGTACCAAGAGTGGTAAGCAAACTGTCGTTTAAAAAAGAACAATGACAATTTTAGGAGTAGAAAT
This sequence comes from Anoplophora glabripennis, assembly GCF_000390285.2. Classification (NCBI taxonomy): domain Eukaryota; kingdom Metazoa; phylum Arthropoda; class Insecta; order Coleoptera; family Cerambycidae; genus Anoplophora; species Anoplophora glabripennis. The sequence goes on along the minus strand of NW_019416620.1, from coordinate 293,974 downwards.
AATAATATTTTTTTAAATTACTCCTATAAAAACAGTACAAGCTACAGAATGTGATGCACCAGAACTTGTTAGGACTGTATGTGAAAAGTACATCGATGTGAGAATAAATCATGAAGTTATAATATACAGGGTGTATCTAAATAACACCGAAAAAATTCAAGGGGCGATTCTCCGATGAAAATTAATAGGGGTCTTTGGTATAAAATTTTTTGAAAAAACCCTCCCCTGAAAAGTTACGCCCCTCCTAAAATTACAAAAAAAAATTGTTTTTCTTTTTTATCTTCCACGTACATCAAGCTAAAGAAACCAAACTTGGTGAACATTATCTGTCAATAAAACTACACTTTTTGAATTTTTTTCAACCCTGAACTATTTTTGTAAGGGGTTGAAATAATCAACCCCTATGACATTTTTTCTTATAATTTTTTTTTCGATAAAATTTTTTCCTTTTAAAAAATATGTCTAAAAAACCCCATTCATTTACTAACTTTTTGATCTCTTCAAGTTTCTTCGAAAAGTTAAGGATTTATGACAAAAAAAAATAAATGTATTGTAATGTATTTTTAAAAAGATGAGCTGTTTAACGCGAGTGTATTTTGCCGAAAGATCTAGTGGCCTGTTCTTTACAATGGAATCCGTAGAAACAAATGTCAATGTCATTTATTGTTACTGTTTCTTACTATTTCACAAGTTTCATGATTTTGTGTAGAAAATATTAGTTAATAAACCGAAAATATGGTTAACTATTCGAATTTAGAAATGGCAGATATGCATTTTACATATGGGTATGCTAACGGTAATGCATTGGAAGCGCAAAGACTTTATGCTGAACAGTACCCAGAGCGTAGATTACCCCACCATACTACGTTCACAAATATTCACCAACGCTTGCGGGAACTTGGAAAATTTGAAAAGAGAAGTCATGACTGTGGCCGTAGCCGAGAAGTTAGAACTGAAGCTGTCGATGAAGCCGTACTTAATTTAATTGAGGAATCCCCAGAAACTAGTACCAGGAAAATAGCTCGTGTCCTAAATGTAAGCCATTCGGTAGTTTTTAGAATTTTAAAAGAACAACAGTTATATCCCTATCATCTCCAACGGGTGCAGTCGTTACTGATTCGAGATTTTTTACCACGTGTGGTTTTTTGTCAATGGCTTATTAATATGATCGGCCAAGCGCCGCAGTTCTTAAGAAATATTTTATTTACTGACGAGGCGAATTTCTCAAGAGACTGTATTAGAAATTTTCGTAACAATCATATTTGGGCTGAGGAAAATCCTCATGACTTTTTTGAAGGAAATCATCAGTATCAATTTTCATTAAATGTGTGGCTCGGAATTATCGACGATCATTTAATTGGTCCCTATTTTCTTCCACGACGATTAGATGGTGACTCATATTGTCATCTTCTCGAAGAATTACCTATTATTCTTGAAGAAGTTCCCATTCAAATTAGGCAACGTTTATGGTTTATGCACGACGGTGCACCAGCCCACTTTAGTATACGTGCAAGACGTCACTTGGATGAGGTGTATGCCAATCGATGGATAGGTCGAGGAGGATATGTAAATTGGCCAGCCCGCTCCCCTGACCTTAATCCTTTGGATTTTTGCATATGGGGATATCTGAAATCTTTGATCTACTCAAGGCCAGTTGAAGATATCAATGATTTGCGAAACCGCATTGTAGCAGGGTGTGAAACGATAAAAAATTCACCAGGAATATTTGAACGCATACGCAATTCTATGAGAACAAGAGTAGATGCTTGTATTGAAGCTGAAGGCAATCATTTTCAACATTTTTTGTAGATTGTATTGTCAATATCCGACAGATTTTTATTTTTTGTTACTGTTATAACATTATTCATCATTTGTTCACTTTTAGTCTAAGTTCCAAACTTCTTAGCCTAGTAGAATCATAGGTCAACTATTTGGTTGAGTGTTTTTTAATAAAATGTTATTTAATATGACAATAAATGACATTGACATTTGTTTCTACGGATTCCATTGTAAAGAACAGGCCACTAGATCTTTCGGCAAAATACACTCGCGTTAAACAGCTCATCTTTTTAAAAATACATTACAATACATTTATTTTTTTTTGTCATAAATCCTTAACTTTTCGAAGAAACTTGAAGAGATCAAAAAGTTAGTAAATGAATGGGGTTTTTTAGACATATTTTTTAAAAGGAAAAAATTTTATCGAAAAAAAAATTATAAGAAAAAATGTCATAGGGGTTGATTATTTCAACCCCTTACAAAAATAGTTCAGGGTTGAAAAAAATTCAAAAAGTGTAGTTTTATTGACAGATAATGTTCACCAAGTTTGGTTTCTTTAGCTTGATGTACGTGGAAGATAAAAAAGAAAAACAATTTTTTTTTGTAATTTTAGGAGGGGCGTAACTTTTCAGGAGAGGGTTTTTTCAAAAAATTTTATACCAAAGACACCTATTAATTTTCATCGGAGAATCGCCCCTTGAATTTTTTAGGTGTTATTTAGATACACCCTGTATAATTCAGTGAAACCTACTAAAAGATAAATATTAAATAAACTAACATTACTTAAAGGACAATAAATATATTTAAATTATTTTGTAGGTTTATTTAATATAAGCAAGACATCAAAATATTATTTACTAAATTCCAAACTTGAAAAATAAATATTTGTCATAAGTGTAAAAATATTGTTTAATGCGGACCTGTTCAAAGTATGCGCGCTCAGGTTACCTGGCACACTCCACTTCCCCGCAATTTGGCTTCACCGGTTCCATGCTTTGGGATAGAAAACGTACACTCTAGGTGCTCTGTGGCCATAACTTTATATTCTACGTTACAAATACGTAAATAAGTATAGGTAACAATTTAACTATCCGTTTATTTAACCAAATATTAATCGATATTCAGTATATTATTGTTTTTAGTTATTATAATCAAATCCCTGCATTTAAACATAATTTTCACCAAGATAACCGAATTAACGGACAATTGTAATACACCACGCCATGGGGACGATCGAGATAGAGACAGACAACGCACGCCAACCATAGAATGGGGTGGGGGTCACTCAATAGTGAGGACATTTATTCCGGTTCAGCTAGTACACCAAATCTACTCAGTTTTAGATCAAATATTATCACAAATGAGTAAAATGATCAAAATGCTCAATATTGAATGAAAATGTATTCAACAATTTCACCTAATGGATTCACTTCGTATCTTTATTATTTTTACTCACACCGATTTTTTACAGTGTAAGAAATATTTAGGTAGGCGGCTGTTATGGTAATTTCTGTCATTAGATTTAGATGCCTCTGGTGGTACATTCTTTTTGCTACGGCATAGTTTTTCGGACATTCAAAAAATACTTGCAGCATGTCAGATATTCATCATGAGTAAAATTACTATTTGCCATAGTTCTTCCTAAGTTATCAAAAAAGAAATAAAATTATTGAGCGATAAATCCAAGGAAGCACTCGCAAAAGTCGCAAAAGATCTATCAATTATTAGCATTTGTTGTTGCGGATTCCTAGTTAGTTACTGACATTGGTGGGGTTTAAAACTAAGTTGATTTGGTTTAATTCACCAAACGTAAATTTTGGAAAGATAAACAATAAGTTACACTCTAACATAAGAGAGTGTATTTTTTTAATTAGTTCTTTTATAAATTCTTTAAAAAACGTTAAATATCGAAAAACAAAAAAATTATGAAAAAATTTTTTTCCAAATTCGTAATGTTACAAATACATTATTTTTTACGAAAAACCTTTTGGCAAAGTTAAACGAAAGTTGTTAGAAGTAGTGGAATTAAACTGCTCATTGAACGTCCATATCAACTGAATAACCTATTGACGTTAAACAAAAATAATTTTGTAAGATTTTACGATTAAAAACGCTAGTAAAACATGTCATAAAAAAAGGAACATTAAATCATAATTAAGCATACATTCAATAGTAAGTTAATAAAACAATAGCATTTTTTTAATAACTAGATTTCACCTCATACTGTTTGTTACACTATTACTGTTAAATATCTCTACAATTATTCTACAACACATAATTATACAAATAACTACCGTTTAATATTCTACACAAAGACACTAGCGAAATTTAAATTTCTGGGAAAAAAAATTAATATTACAAAATTTTTAGATATTGTTGATATAAAATTTGTATTAATTTTAAAGTCTTTTTTATCAGAAGAATCCGAACTCTGAAAGGAACGATATGCGAATTATATGGAGCGTATATAAAGAAATAATTCAAACATTGATCCACCCAGAATCAATCAAAGAAAACATAAATAAAAACATCATTTAACACTGTAAATTCTATAAAGGGCATGTTACTTTTACTTTAATCGTTTTTGCGTAGCAACGGAAGCTTAATATTTTTTTTATGAAAGGTCCTGATTTAATTTTTCATGTTTAAACTCATATATTACTATATATCTTTGTACATTCTATGTATGTCTAGTTATTAATTATTCTATATCATAAAAAAACTGCTATTGATTTATTACAACAAGTCCTTACAATTTGCAGTGAGAATTATTATGGATTTTAATAAGAAGGAAATACGTTATTTAAATCTTTTTTCCAGATTTAAATAGCGTTTCCTAAAAACCTTAATCAAATGTTATTTTAAAACTTAAAAATTAGTGAATATGAACGTTTCGCATTTACTAATTAAACGTTTATTCTCTCCTTATCCGAAACGTGCAAAACTGCAACATTTTTAAGTTGGTTATACGTAAAAATGACGATCGTCTCAAATAGTGTTTTGGAAACCTCTTTTTAAAGTATGTGTGTTTACTGGGTCATGATGAAACGAATAATGTAATTCCAAACACTTATTTCTACGAAATAACTATAAGTATACCCTAAAGTTAAACATATTACACCACTTACCATTTAACGCTCAACCGCGAACAGTCAAAGAAGCATGTGTAGTAAAACAGCATCAACCATTACTGTGCATGCATAGTTTGAGGTGTGACTGTGCATTATTATGGATAAAATGGATAATTTATGCGATTGAGGTTTGAAAAGCCTCATTGAACTGAACTGAAATTATTGGTGTTAGCTAAGAAAAAACTGTTTATTGATTCATAGAGCTCTGTTTAATTAAAAATTGTTGTATCGATAGTGACTTTGTGTTAATTAATTAAATTCGTATTAATTTATTTAAAACCACAGTTTTGTAAATTGGCGATAACAGTCAAAAATATAACTTTTTACTCGTGCAAAACTCCCAATTTCACCGTAGTGAAATCTATAAATATGCATTACTGATTGCCAGTGAACTAAACGTATCATTTTACTATTATGTGATGTGTACTTATTACTAATGTATTTGGGATTCGACAACGAGTGAAAAACTTTTATTTTTCTGACTATTGTCACTAAAACTTTGAATTCAATAAATTGACCCAGAACTAATTCTAGCTTCTTTCTTGTCTTTTCAATAAATGGTATAAGAATAATACTTATGTTTTTCTTACTAAAGTATATGTATATGCGTGTTACAGACAAATAATTTTTTTAGAAAATCTATATATACATGATTATTTACAGTAAATAAATGAAAAAGAAATAGATACAAGTAAATAAAAATAATGAAAGACATAAATTTAGTGATAGCTTCTTTTATAATAAACAAAACTTTCATTCTCATAAATGCCCTATGAACTCCAAATAAAATCTTTAATTGGTCAAATCAAAATAAATGATTTAATTGGGTCCAATAACGTTTATTTTTCCACTTAGTTCTTTCCGTTAGTGAACTTACTCGAAATAGATATTTAGTCTCGGGCGATTGCTTGGGAGTATCCAAATTTAACATTTGTATTTGGTAGCCCCATAAAAATTTATGTAACACAGCAGCCGACTAACTTTTTTTTTATTTAAATTCAAAATGATAAAAGGCAGAATGAAAGGGAATGATTAATGATGTCTATGTGGCTGATAATTTAATTAGATCCTAATTAAGAGTCATATAGAGTGGAAAATCTGGGTCGTTGTACTTAAAAAATCTCAAATAGCCAGTTGACTGACACTTCATTTTGGGGGTATTTAACTTGATGTCTTAATTTCATTTTGGAGACGTTCCCAGTTTTAATTCTAACGTTTCAAATTCATTATACTCATACGTTTCTGCTACTTCCGCTACCTACCAATATATTTTTGTGAAATCTGTTAACGGATTATATTAACATATCGGAATACCGGAGTCGGAATTGTATAAGTAGTGACATCTATTATAGAAAAGGCAAACGACGAAAACAAAGATGACCACCGGTCGCTGAATTACAAGTGGAAGTGGATCTTATTTGTGGAAGGGCGAAACGGGCGGTGACTATGAGACGCCTTCATTATAGCCA